>NC_053028.1:277782455-277812854 GCF_003073215.2 Triticum urartu
GCCGACCCCTTACTCTAAGCGGCATAAGTCTTTAGGGACTCGAAAACCTCGCCGAACAGCGACCAGTCTCTCGCCTTATCATGACAGTCAGTTTTAGCTTTCTCTACTAAGGTGCTGAACCCAGCAGAACTAGGGCACAATCGCAGTAGTTCTCCTAGCGCTACCTTAGCCGATAGAGCGGAACGTAAGGTACCAAAACATAGGAGCCGGGCAAACCCAACATTTGACCAAAGACATGATTCGGAGCTGATGCATATAATGCTATAAGTGGGGTGCCGCACTTGTGAAAGTGTTTGGACTTTTCACACCGCATTGTGGGGTACGTAAGCCCCTGGTGTATTGGCCGTACCAAGTGTACGGTTGCAAGGCGTCATTAATGAACACAAAGATATATATATATATATAATATATATATATATATATAACAGAATGCAATAATAATCGTAATGTCATGCATTGTTTATTCAAAAAATTGTGTAAGGCAGAGTGATACAGATAGTGCGATAAGCAAAGAGTAGGACTATGTCCCTTCCAAGGGCAAGCTGAGGAAATGATATTAAATCGAATATTTCGCTCGTTACTGTAATCCACCTGGGAATTCCGTGGTATGACGTAGCTGTCTGCCTCCTTGGTTGCTGCATCATGTGTTCGGCAATAGTGCTGCCGGACAGTGTTTCAGAGATTAAGGTCCTGAAAAAAAGGAAAATAACCAAACGGGAAGCCCCTAGTGCGGTTTAAGCCGCGTCTTGGGGCGTGCCGCAGTTGTGCCCCCCTCCCCATCGTGCCCATGGTATTTTTAATGCGTAATTATGTACGCGCGACGCACGAGTTTCGCCGCTGGGCTGGGATTGGGGTGGCCGCCGTATTGCTACGCGAGCTCAGATCGCGCCAGGTGGTCTATTTGCCGATTGCTCCGAGCGCACTTGAAGGTGTCCGGGCTTTGAAGCGCCGAACTGGTTGATTGCCTTGAGAGGCTGCTTTGCGCTTCTGCTGCGAGGGCGCGGTGTGCTCCTCTGTTCGGAGAGAGCGCTCTGTGTTTCCATTGACTGTAATAACTCCGCGAGGTCCTGGCATCTTGAGCTTGAGGTATGCATAATGCGTACCGCATTGAATCTAGCAAATGCGGTTCGCCCGAGCAGCGCGTGATAACCACTGCGGAACGGGACTATATCGAAGATTAACTCTTCGCTTCGGAAATTATCCGGGGATCCGAAGACCACTTCCAGTGTAATTGAGCCTGTGCAATGGGCCTCCACACCTGGAATGACGCCTTTAAAGGTCGTTTTTGTGGGTTTGATCCTTGAGGGGTCTATACCCATTTTGCGCACTGTATCCTGATAAAGCAGGTTCAGGCTGCTGTCGCCATCCATAAGGACTCGAGTGAGGTGAAATCCGTCAATGATTGGGTCTAGGACCAGTGCGGCGAATCCGCCTGACGGATACTAGTGGGGTGGTCCCTGCGATCGAAGGTGATCGGACAGGAGGACCAAGGGTTGAACTTTGGGGCGACTGGCTCCAACGCATATACGTCCCTGAGCGCACGCTTCCACTCCCTCTTGGGGATGTGGGTTGCGTATATCATGTTCACCGTCCGCACTTGCGGGGGAAACCTCTTCTGTCCTCCAGTGTGCGGCTGCCGGGGCTCCTCCTCGTCATCGCTATGCGGCCCCTTGTCCTTGTTTTCGGCAATTAACTTGCCGGCCTGCTTGAACACCCAACAATCCCTGTTGGTGTGATTGGCTGGCTTGTCTGGGGTGCCGTGTATTTGACACGAGCGATCGAGTATACGGTCCAAGCTGGACGGACCCGGCGTACTTTGTTTGAATGGCTTTTTCCGCTGACCGGGTTTAGAGCCTTTGAATCCGGCATTGACTGTCGTATCCTCGGTATTTTCGCTGTTAATGCGGCGCTTATGTTTGTTGTGACATGACCTGCTATTGCCGTCCTTGGTATCGGGGTACCATGGTTCTTTGATATGTTATTACTGCGAGCCAGCCAGCTGTCTTCTCCCGCACAAAAGCGGGTCATGAGCGTCGTGAGAGCTGCCATAGATTTCGGCTTTTCCTGACCAAGGTGCCGGGCTAGCCACTCGTCTCGGATGTTTGTTTGAAAGCCGCTAAGGCCTCGCATCCGGACAGTCGACGATTTGATTTTTCTTTGTAAGGAACCGAGTCCAGAATTGCCTGGCCGACTCTTCTGGCTGCTGAATTATGTGGCTCAAATCATCGGCGTCTGGTGGTCGCACATAAGTGCCCTGAAAGTTGTCGAGGAATGCGGCTTCCAGATCTTCCCAACAGCTAATGGAGTCCGCTGGCAAGCTGTTAAGCCAATGCCGCGCTGGTCCTTTGAGCTTTAGTGGGAGGTATTTGATGGCGTGTAAGTCATCACGCGGGCCATGTGGATGTGGAGGAGGAAATCCTCAATCCATACTGCGGGATCTGTTGTGCCGTCGTATGATTCAATATTTACAGGTTTGAAACCTTCTGGGAATTGATGTTCCATTACTTCGTCTGTGAAGCATAAGGGGTGTGCGGCGCCTCTGTATTGGGCTATATCACGACGCAGCTCGAATGGGTCTTGCCCGCTGTGTTCGGCCCGGCCGGATTTGCTTTTACTGTATCCGGCGTGACGTTTATCGTCTCGTAGAGTAGTGCGCCCTCGTGATCCGTAGATCGATCTTGCATGCTTTGCTTTGTCCTCCAATATGTCTCGCAGGTCTGGCGTATCTCCCCATGCCTTTTTATTTGAATGGCGTCGGGGTGGAGGCTGAGCTTTTGGCTGGAATGCCTCTCTATCGCGGCCACGAGGTGGCCGATCAGCCGTATCATACGCTTCTTCCTCCAGTCGGGGTAGTAACCTGCACTTTGGGTAACTCTTGGAGGGGCGCTCGAGTTTATATTCCTCGGCCGCGAGGACTTCAGTCCATCTGTCAGCTAGCAGATCTTGATCAGCTTGAAGCTGTTGCTGCTTTTTCTTCAGGCTATTTGCCGTGGCCATAAGCCGGCGCTTGAAGCGCTCTTGTTCGACGGGATCCTCTGGTACGGCGAATTCATCGTCGCCGAGGCTTGCCTCATCTTCGGAGGGGGCATGTGATTGTCATCCTCCTCCTCTCCGTCTGCCGCTCTCTCAGGAGAGCTGGCTCCTCATCCTCCTGCTCTAAATCTGCTGGAGGGGATTGTTGTTGTCTTCGGCACTATCCGGAGGTTATTATCTCCTGTGCCGGTATCACCACTTTTGCTTTGGCGGGACTTAGAGCGGCGCCGCTGACGTCGGCGCTTGGGTTGCTTCTTTGAGGGGTCATCCTCCGCTATCTCGTCGCCATTGCCTTCATTGGGTGTATCCACTATAGTGCATCTAGTGCCACCCCTAGTTGGTTTTGGAGTATTGATGACAAACCTAGTTGAGGGACTATGTGTTTGTGAGAATTGCAGGATAACACAGGTAGAAGTCCCTCATTGATTCGGTTTTACTACCAGAGATGACCCCTAAAATTGTATGAAGACATTGAAGTCAAAGGTGGTATATGAAGATATTCACATTGAAGACTATGACAAGAGAAGACACGATATGAAGCCTATGGAGCTCGAAGACTTAGATCTTTCGTAGTTCTTTTTCTTTTGTGTTGAGTCATAGGAACCACCGTACTGTTAAGTGGGGTCCAAGAGAACCAGTCAGAATGACTGAAGTGATGCCTAAACCAAAAACCTATGTCTTCGAGTGAAGACTATGAGAGTGAATCTTGTCCAGAGTCGGACAAGTCAGCTTTGCTTGTAGCCCAAGTAAAGTTGCCGTGTGAGTTTGAAATCTGACCGTTGGACGTGTCAGTTCCTTAGTGACCCAGGGTCATTTCGGACAAATCAGGTCGGGTTGCCAAGTGGCTATAAATAGCCCACCCCCTACAACCATAAACGGTTGGCTGCTCAGATTGAGAGTACGGCTTTTGTTGTTTGAGAGCAACCCACCTCGAAGCCTTTGAGAGAGAGAATTCCTTCGAGGATAAAGCCCTAACCACCCAGAGCCAGAGAACATTGGGCATCACTTAAGTCTTCTTGTCTGTGTGATCTGAAGACTTATTACACTTGAGGACTGTGCATCCTCCAGACGGTTAGGCGTCGCGTTCAGAGCATCCAAGAGACATTGTGGATTGCCAGTGAACGAAGTCTGTGAAGGTTTGGGAGTCTACCTTGAAGACTTACCAGAGTGATTGGGCGAGGTCTATGTGACCTTAGCTCAAGGAGAATACGGTGAGGACTGGGTGTCCTGAGCTGCGTGTTCAGGACTGGGTGTCCGGGACTGTGTGTCCTAAGGTTTAAATACCTAGCCGCTCCAACCAGACGTACAGTTGTCACAGCAACTGGAACTGGTCCAACAAATCATTGTCTTCAACGAGTCACTGGTTTCATCTTCACTTCACTTTACTTACTGTTACTCCTTGTGAAGTCATTGTATGTTTGCTCTATCATTTGTCTTCACTGAGTGACTGCGTGTTCTGTTTGGCTTCACAATATCTTCCTACCTGATCCTTACTACCTAGCTGCTATTAGTCTTTGTGCTTTCACTTCATTGAATACTTGACTATGGTTTGCCTAGTGTAGCCTACCTTCCGCTGCATGGTAATAGGTTTAATTTTATCGTTTGTCTTCAAAACTCCCATGTTCTGAAGACTTTCATAAAAATCGCCTATTCACCCCCCTCTAGTCGATATAACGCACTTTCAATTGGTATCAGAAAGGTGCTCCCTTGTTCTGTGTGATTCGGTTTAACCACCTGGAGTTTTAGCTATGTCGACTGCAGGGATAATTAAAGTCTCCGCTGCGTGCCCCGTCTTCGATGGAACTGAATATCCCTACTGGAAGAATAAGATGCGTATGCATCTTGAAGCCATTGACGTCGACCTATGGTATGTCGTCGAGAACGGCGTTCCCAAGGCTGGAGAAGGTGTCACTGCTGCTGATGTCAAGAAATTCGTTCAACTGGACTCTACTGCCAAGAATATCATCTGTGGTCATCTGACCAAAGGACAGTATGGCCGTGTGAGTGCTTTGAAGACATCCAAGCTGGTCTGGGACTGGCTCTCCAAGGTCAATGAAGGCATCTCAACCCAGAGAGATCAGAGAATCAGTGTCCTTCGCAACCTCTTCAACCGCTTCAAGCGAAATGACAATGAGAATGTCCAGCACACATTTGACCGACTCACTGACATCACAAATGAGCTTCAAGCCCTCGGCGCCACTGAGATTACCAAACACGAAGTCGTCAAGACGCTGCTGAGATCACTTGATAGTTCGTTTGACATCCTGGCCCTGATGATTCAAGAACGTCCTGATTTCAAGACACTCGATCCGTCTGACATACTTGAGAGGCTCAACACACATGAGTTTCAGCTTTCGGAGAAAAGAGATATCTACGGTCCAAACTATGGGCGAACTCGTGCCTTGAAGGCAAAAGCTGTCTCCTCATCTGAAGAAGAATCTGACAGCAGTTCTGATGACCTGAAGACATTGGAAGGGAACTTGCTATGCTTGTCAAGAAGTTCCAAAAATTCACCAAGAAGAAAGGCTTCAGAAAGTCTTCCCGATCAAGTTCAAGGAATGATGAAGCTCCTGCTCATGACTACAAGAAGAAAACATGTCACAAGTGCAAGAAACTTGGCCACTTCATCTCTGAGTGTCCACAGTGGGACAATGAGAACAAAAAGAAGAAGAAGAGCAAGGAATATGACTCTGACGACAAGAAGAAGAAGAAGAAATACTCAAAGTCTTCTTCCAAGTCTTCCTCAAAGTCTTCATCACATAAGAAGAGCTCATCTGGCAAGGCACGTGCGTTTGTTGGCAAGGAAATGGATTCAGAGGAGGAGTCTGCTTCTGAGGAGGCGGAGGTGGAGTCTGAGGAGGAATCTGACTCAGGCGTCGCAAGTCTGGCTACAGCATACGTTGCCAAGTCCATCTTCGACACTGAAGACAATGACTTCATCACCGACACCGATGCAAATGACAAGGACTACTCCGCTTCTACCTACTGCTTCATGGCACGCGGTGCCAAGGTAAACATATGCACTACTCACTATCAAACATCTAGTGACGATGACTCTGATTGTGGTTCCAAACCTAGCTACAAAACACTTGCTAGAATTGCAACTGAACAACAGAAAGCTATGGAACATATTAAAAAAACTGTTAGACAGAAGCGATGATCTGTTAGGTGCTGAAATGACTCGATCTGAATCCTTAATTGAAGACATAAAAAATCTTCACGTTAAGTATCAGGAACTTGAAAGTCGTCATGAAACTCTCTCAACAACTCATGAAAAGCTTTCCTATGATTATCTTCAAAGGAAGCAAGATCTTGAGAAATTGAGAGCGGTTCATGAAGATCTTCAAACGGAAAACGAGTCACTTCGCGCCAAACAGATCAGTCCCGCTCAGGAAGGATTTGAACCACCATGCCTTGAATGCATTGAGCGTGATAATGCTATTTCTGTTGCTGAATGTTCTACTGCTACTGCTGTTGCAATATCTTCAACTGTTGATGTGGTAACTAACCCCTCTGCTGAGGATACCACCGCTATTGCTGATGAGAATGCTAGGTTGAAGACATTGCTTGAAACAGGGATGTAAAAAGTCTTAAAGGGCATCAGACGCTGTGTGATGTCCTGAAAAAGCAGATTCTGAACCAAAACCCTAGGAAAGAGGGTGTAGGGTTCGTAAGGAAAATGAATGCAGATGGCTCTTACTGGAAACCTGAGCAGTACCCCAAAACCATGTGGGTTGCTGCAAAGGAACCTTCAGCAGATCCATCCAATCTATCTGGCTTCACTTGTGCTAATCCCATTATCATTGATGAATCCTTTGATGCAAACTATATACTGTTTAAGAATCAGAATGGTGAAGTGTTTGCCAGGTACGTTGGTACTAACTGCAGGAATGGACCGCCTATGAAGAAGATCTGGGTTCCGAAAAGGTGTCTGGAGAGTCTTCCTGTGAATGTGATCATGACACCTCACGTGAAGAAGACAAACCTCGGACCAAAGGCTTCATACAGTCCAAAGGCTTCATACAGATAGAGGACTCACCTAAGTCGCACTAACGCAAATGTTTTGCAGGGAAATCATACTCAGGCATATGAATATGAGAGCGGTTCATCAAACCGTCATGTTCATAAGACCAAGAACTATTCTGCTTATTCTTATGAGTACTATTGTCCGCCTGCAAGACTGTTTGCTAAGGCTTCAAAGCCAAAATTCTCAGATGCTGCACTTAGACTTATTGCTTCTAAGCCACCCTTGAAGATGTGGGTGGTTAAGAAGGCTTAACTCTCTTTTGCAGGGAAAGGTCTCCAGCAGAAAACCAAAATCGTCTGACGCTATTGCTGGGGACCTTAAACATCTTGTAGGGTGCAAGATCAAATGCCCAAATGGTCTTACTATGTACTTCGTACCTGAATCGCTTGCTACTCTCCCTATTAGTCCTAACCTGGATCTAAGCTTTCATAACCCACTGGTTCGTCAAATGTTTTTGCTTCACAATGCTCTTGGTGAAGCCTATCCCCCTAACTGCACTGTAAGGTTACGACACCAGCGTCTCAGAATGGATTATTGACAGTGGTGTACAAATCACATGATGGCAAAAAGAAGTCTTCTTATGGACTCAACCTTACGTCCATCCGACAAGAGCCACATCACATTTGCTGACACTGGTAAAAGTAAGGTATTGGGTCTAGGTAGATTGCAATCTCAAGGGATCAACACATGGATAAAGTCATGCTTGTTGAATCCCTTTGGCTTCAACTTAATGTCTGTCTCAAATGCTTTGCGATTTGAATATGATTGTAATGTTTGGAAAATATCGTTGCCTTGTACTAATGGAATCTGACAAGTCTCTAGTGTTTGAAGGGTATCGAAAAGATGATTTGTATGTGGTAGACTTCTCAGCAGGACCACAACTTGTAGTATGTCTTCTAGCAAAGGCTTCAGAATGCTGGCTCTGGCATCGGAGGCTTAGATATGCTAGCATGAGGAACCTCCACACCCTTGCGAGGAAGAAGCATGTCATAGGCATCGAGGGTGTCAAGTTAAAGAAAGACCACTTATGCGGTGCTTGTGAAGCAGGGAAGATGACGAGGGCCAAACATCCCTCGAAGACAATCATGACCACTACTCGACCCTTCGAACTACTTCACATGGATCTTTTCGGTCCCACTCATTACTCAACTCTAACTACTACTGCTTGCCTCTATGGCTTCGTTATTGTTGATGATTATCTAGATATACTTGGGTGCACATAATCCTTTACAAGACTGAAGTGCAGGATGTCTTCAGACGCTTCGCCAATCGAGCTATGAACAATTTTGGCGCCAAGATAAAGCACATCAGAAGTGACAATGGCACTGAATTCAAGAACACTGGCCTTGATACATATCTTGATACCTTGGGCATCACACATGAATTCTCAGCCCCGTACACGCCACAGCAGAATGGCGTCGTCGAACGCAAGAACAGAACACTAATTGAGATGGCCAGAACGATGCTAGATGAATACAAGACCCCAAGAAAATTCTGGCCCGAAGCCATTGATACTGCATGCCATACAATCAATCGTGTTTATCTTCACAAGCTACTGAACAAGACATCTTATGAGCTCCTTACTGGCAAAAAGCCAAATGTCAGTTACTTCAGAGTATTTGGCGCAAGGTGCTGGATCAAGGACCCACATCACACCTCAAAATTTGCACCAAAAGCACATGAGGGTTTTATGCTTGGATATGGAAAGGATTCGCACTCCTACAGAGTCTTCAATCTCTTTCATTACAAAGTGGTTGAAACAGTGGATGTGCGGTTCGATGAGACCAACGGTTCACAAAGAGAGCAGCTGCAAGTGTGCTAGATGAAGTTCCATCCAGTGAATCAATCAAGCTAATGGGAACTGGAGAAATTATACCTTCTGAAGCTCATCCTGAAGAAGAACTTATCATTTCAGCACCTGATCAACATGAAGACAATGCTCAGCCTGAAGACATTCCTTCCAACAACGACAATGAACAGCAAGAGCAAAGTCTTCGCCCTGTACATCCTCGCGTTGCCAATGAAGTGCAGATTGAAAGAATAATTGATAGCATCAATGCACCTGGTCCACTCACTCGTTCAAGGGCAACTCAGCTAGCAAATTTCTGTGGGCACTTCGCATTCGTCTCAATATCAGAACCCAAGAAAGTTGAAGAAGCCTTCATGGAACCTGAATGGATTCAAGCTATGCAAGAAGAGCTTCAACAGTTTGAGCTGAATAATGTATGGGAACTGGTTAAGCGTCCTGATCCACGGAAGCACAATATAATAGGCACCAAATGGATATACCGCAACAAGCAAGATGAGCATGGTCAAGTTGTCAGAAACAAAGCTCGTCTCGTTGCTCAAGGATATACTCAAGTGGAAGGCATTGACTTCGATGAAACATTTGCTCCTGTGGCTAGACTTGAAGCCATACGCATACTGCTGGCCTATGCAAATCATCATAACATACTTCTATATCAAATGGATGTGAAGAGTGCCTTTCTCAATGGCAAGATTGAAGAAGAAGTGTATGTTGCACAACCGCCTGGCTTTGAAAATCCAAAACATCCTGACATGGTATACAAGCTCAACAAGGCACTGTATGGCCTCAAACAAGCCCCTCAGGGCCTGGTATGACACACTCAAATACTTCCTGAAGAGCAAAGGCTTCATACCTGGTTCCCTAGATCCCACTCTTTTCACGAAGACATATGATGGTGAACTGTTTGTGTGCCAAATATATGTGGATGACATTATCTTCGGCTGCACCAATCAGAAGTACAGTGAAGAGTTTGGATATATGATGCAAGAGCAATATCAGATGTCCATGATGGGGGAGCTGAAGTTCTTCCTTGGTCTTCAAATACGACAACAACGCAATGGCATCTTCATATCTCAAGAGAAGTATCTCAAAGATTGCCTGAAGAAGTTCGGTATGCAAGACTGCAAAGGCTTCACAACACCAATGCCAGCCAAACATCATCTGGGTCCTGACGACAATGGTAAAGAGTTCGATCAAAAGGTATACCGCTCCATGATTGGTTCTTTACTTTATCTATGTGCATCTAGGCCAGATATTATGCTTAGTGTTTGCATGTGTGCTCGATTTCAAGCGGCACCAAAGGAGTCGCATCACTTAGCTGTGAAGCGAATTCTTCGATATTTGGCTCACACCCCAACTCTAGGATTATGGTATCCAAAGGGCTCAGAGTTTGATCTGGTTGGATTCTCGGATGCTGATTATGCTGGTGACAAAGTTGATCGCAAGTCTACATCAAGGCACATGTCACTTTCTGGGACGATCACTTGTATGTTGGTCTTCAAAGAAGCAGAACTGTGTATCTCTCTCCACTGCTGAATCTGAATACATTGCTGCTGGATCTTGCTGCGCTCAGCTTCTGTGGATGAAGCAAACACTCAAGGACTATGGCATTCATCTGAAGCAAGTGCCACTTTACTGCGACAACGAAAGCGCCATCAAGATTGCCAACAACCCAGTTCAGCACTCGAAGACAAAGCACATTGAAATTCGTCATCACTTTCTCAGAGATCATGTTGTGAAGGAAGACATTGATATCATACACGTCAACACTGAAGAGCAATTGGCCAGATATCTTCACCAAGCCCTTGGATGAGAAGAGGTTTTGCAAGTTACGGTGTGAGCTAAATATCCTGGAATCCTCAAATGTCCTGTGATCAGGCACACATCCTAACCCTTATGCATATTGATGACTTAGATGTGCAACACACGAAGTAAGTATATCTTCAATCAATGAAGACATACATTCTAAGTGTGAATACATTAATGTGGAATTTGACTTCGGAGCGCCACGATAATTGTGCGCCGTGTCTGGGTCTAATACTTCCTATACGGTGGGTAACGCCACCACCAAACGTTCTATTTTGAAGTGTTTCACTCATGGCGTTACCTTGCAATGTCTTCACATTTGGTTTGGCTTCGAACTCAACATATTTTCATGATTATCTTCACTATGTTGATTATATATATATATATATATATATGCTAGTGTTCTGTCCTCTACAGCATTCACTTATAGCTATGTCTTCGTGTTGAATCTTTTGAACTAAGTGAATGTGATCGGACCCCAACTTCTCTATGCTTTCTATCTCAAACTCTATCTCTCCAAGTCATATGCATTCTATTGAAACTGTCGAATGTCTTCTCTGCGTCCTTGTCAGCAGAAGATACAGAGACAACCATTAAGTCCGTTTTCAATGCTCATTCCTCCACATGAAATCCGGAGAAGTAGGAACGACCACCCGACAATCCAGGCGTGCGTGGGACGTGGAACAAACCCCAAAATTCCGCATACTGGCCACGTGGCCCAAAATGCGAATCGCCAGGGGCACCTGTGTAATAGCACAGTGCCGCCTGTGCCTATAAATACACACTTACAGCGGTCATTATCTCTTCTTCACCCTCGCACGAACCCTAGCGCCACCGCTAGCTCTCGACGACGCCGGCGACGAAGCGCTTCGCTGCCGCAACCTCTCCGACGCCGTCTTCACGCCGACCGCGGACATCGTCCTCTCCGCCGTCGCCGTAGGTGTCCTCCGTCGCCAAGTTAGGGCACGGAGATCGAACTGCTCGGCCTCATCTCCCACTCCGTCTAGCAGTTCTCAGTGTGGTAAATAAAACTCCCTTTTTACAGCACCGTTGATCCTATTGATCTGTCACTTTCTACCACAAGCAGTTTCTGTTCACACAAGCTAGATCTCTCTCATACTGCATCTCATAACATGCCTAGTATATTCACTTGTGCTTCACAAAGTAGTTAGATTCCTCACTTGTACTGATCTGTGGATTCGTACAAATCTGGAACCAACTTCTTATCTATGAGTGAATGTCTTCGCACGATGAGGTCAATGTCTTCTAAACTGATTTATCTTCAAAATCTTCTGAGAATGCATATGACCTCTTCCCCTTCCCTCGCACCTTAATGCTGTCACAGGTACATGTCCGTGGGAGAATCCTTTGG
Organism: Triticum urartu; assembly: GCF_003073215.2. Classification (NCBI taxonomy): domain Eukaryota; kingdom Viridiplantae; phylum Streptophyta; class Magnoliopsida; order Poales; family Poaceae; genus Triticum; species Triticum urartu. Next base: position 277,794,501 of record NC_053028.1, read on the forward strand.
TTCTCATAGTCTGCATTCATTTGCAGAATTCTTACAGCATCACATCAATTCTCCCGAAGCCAGTTCCTATTGGTCTAGCAAACGAAAACCTTTGAAGCCTTTGAATGTCTTGAAGCCTTTCAAGTTAAAGTTTATGGCTTCAGAAAAGGCAGCAAGGAAGGGTGGCAGAAAGCGTCGTGGTGAGACCTCCAGAGATCTGCCACATGAACTCTCAGAAATGTACAAGAGAGATCCTGAAGAGGATTACAGTCAGCGCAAGACCCGAATCCAATGGATTCGAAGATATTGGGCAGAACAATGGTTCAAATACAGATTTGTGACCCAGGAGTATGCTGAGAAAAACGCCATCAAGAGACCGTGGGGAGATATCCTATTCAAGAATCTTCTACCCAGGTCCAGAGATGAAGCCATTGCTCAAGGCTTCTATCCATGCATGGTCCGTGGACCACAGCCTGCTGATGCACACTCGTCGTCACTGCTATGGTGTCGTGACGACAATCTGTTCAAGCGCAACTTCCAATTTGCTCAAAACTCTGCGAAGCAGAACAAGAAGACTTTTGGGTTAGACTTTAACCCTGGTCCCTCATCTCCAAGGGCAGATGGCACATGACATGCAGAACCCAATGTCATCGGTCCTTTCGCCAACCTTGAAGGCCTCATCACCTACATCTTGGTTCAAGGGACTGCAGTGAATGAGCCTGCGGCTGACACTGAGTCTGATGACGCGCCTGCAGTGCCGAAGCCAAAGCAGTTGAAGAAGCCAAAAGCTTCAAAGCCAGCCCCTTCACCAAAAATTTCAAGGGCGAAGCCATTGGCAACTGCACCTCCTGAAGACAGTGTGCAGTCTGAAGATTTATCACGCGTCTCCAAGCCCCAGAAGGCCAAGATGCCTCTGTCTCACACTGGCAAAGAGCTAACAGCTGCTACCATTTTGTGCAACGACGACATTGATCTGTCAAGTGATGAAGATCTTGCAGATGACGCTCTTGAGCAACTCATCAAGAGCAAAGAAGAAGCAGAAATCTTCAATGATCTGCCTCTCTTTGATGTCACCATCATCCACAACTTCATTGACGAGTGGTTTGACACGCCAAATATCAGCTTTGAAGATCTGCAGCTACCCATTGGCCTCAGTGTCGCCTTCCAAGGCGCCATTGCTTCAGAACTTGCTATTGCCCAGCGCATTGTTGAGCTGAAGCAGAAGATTGACTATGAAAAGGCTCAGTTCAAGAAGCATATGGCCAAGCTCAGCATGCAAGAAGTGAAGAACTTCAAGACAATGATGCACGAGCTCAAGGAAGCCTTTGTGAAGAAGCGTGCAGAAGCTCAGGGTTCGCGTGAGCGCATGAAGACTCTGGCTGACAGATGTGTGCAAGCCTATAATGAGGCTGAGAAGCGCAAGGCACTTGGGCGTCCTGGCATCGACCCCAGGATGGCCGCAAAGAAGAAGAAGAAGCCTGCTACGGCTGAAGCTGATGCACCAAGGCAAGAAGCAGTTCCGATTGTCTTCCAAACAAGAATGACTGGCTCGAAGCCAAAAAGCCGGTCAACAGCTTCAGAGCTCAAGAAGACAAGAACTGCTGAGGCTGAAGCCAGGAAGAGGAAACACTCTGAAGCCTCTCCTTCTGCCCCCACCAAGAAAAAGAGAAAGACCAAGAAAGCTCAGGCTGCTCCCACAGAGCCCTTGATAGTTGAACCCATTTCTATGGTTCATCCTGACGCAGAACGTCAACTGACAGTTCATGAGCCTGCTTCCACAGAGGCTCCTGAAGCTGAAGACATTCCAGCAGCTGATCCCATCGCTGCTGAAGACATTGGTCATCATGACAATGTAGAAGATGATGCAGTCCTTCCTCAGTTAGAAAACAGCGAACTCATCAGCATTGGTCGTCCACTGACGCCAATTGCACAGGATGCTTCATGGGCGGATCGCCCACAAGAGGAAGAAGACTATGAGGCCCAGCCCACTCCAACTCCACAGGCGTCGTCTGCGTTCCGCAGGCTTCGCAAAGGTCCAAGGCCTCAAGTCTTGCTGAAGACATTCCGGCTGCATCAGCCGCAGAAGAAGAAGTACCACAAGATCCCACTCCCCTGCTCCACCAAGAAGCAGTTCTCCAGGAGAACGTGCCTGTGACCGACCCTCCAGCTAGTCAAGTGGAGGATGAAAATCTTGAGGCTGCCACAACCAACAACGAAGCTAATGTGGAGCCCTCCCCAGCAAAAGCTTCAGAAGACAGCGAAGCCACTGATCCCGCCACTTCTGTTCCTGAGTCTGCTGCCGGTCCCCAATTCAACTATCATGTTGAGCACAGGCCTCAGGTCCAGAAGCCAATCCCAAGACTGCCAAGGTTTCCAGGTCCTGCATCAGCACCTGGCTCCTTCAACATCAATGGCTTCAGGGCAGACAACACGTTCTTCAATAGCTCCAGGAACCCCTACTCAAGGAAGGATATCATCTGATCGGTTCTGGAGCTATCCTCAGCGAAGCTATTACTCTTGCATTCTTTACAACCAAGGTCGCATCTTCCCACACAAGCGCCTTGACGTTGAAGCTATAGCTGGTCTGCCCTGTCTAGAAGAAGCGTTGGATTGCTTCAAGCAAGTGGGTCTGCTGCAGTTTGTTACTGATGAAGAGCATTGGAATGAAGAGCTGCTGCTACAATTCTATGCCACACTTCACATCAAAGGATACGCAGAGATCCGAAGACTTGGGTCCTGGAGTGGATGACTGGCAACGTTCATCACGAAGCCAATGCATTTGACATCATTGAGCTCACTGGCTTGCCCACTCCTGGCGATCTCTTCGAGCAAGGCTGTCAGCTGCATGCTGAAGCTATTGAGAGCATCTTTCAGCGGCCAGAACCTAATATGAGTCAAATGCTCAGCATGATGAAGCCATTGCCCCAAGATGCTGCGTATCCCACAGAGTTCTTCGTTGAAGACCTTGAGTACCTGCCAGAACCATCTATCACATCATCAGGCGAACTCTCTGGCCTATCAAAGGGCACTCTCCAAATGCCAAGCTTCAGGGTGCAATGAAGACTTTGGTCTTCTATATACTTCATGGCAAATGCTTCAATGCACAGGACTTCTTCCATACGCCAACTTGCTGCATCAGGCATTGACCTGTTTGGTTTGAAGTTCTACGCCCGTTGGGTCATGCGGCTGATCAAGTTACACTCCGCCATCTCTTATCAGCCCTCAGCCCGCAACCATCGGATCTTCTTGCCTGACGTGGACATGTCTACTGAAGCCATATATTCTGAGCCTGTCAAGCAACCTCTAAGTCTTCAGAATGCAGAACATCAGAGTTTTACTCAGAACGCTGAAGGCGTTGAAGCAGTTTCTCGGGTGTATCCTTTAGCTGGTACTACACGTGCACCACACCCTGCTTCCACTGAAGCCACTGACAGTGCCACTGCTTCAAGACCCAAGAAGCGCACTCGTGTTCTTAATGACTGAGAGCTTCTTGTGGCCCTACATCAGAAACAAGATAGGCATCATGACTGGCTGAAGCGTCAGATGAAAAGCCTCTTGGTGGATGTTAATCGCACTCGAAATCTTGCCACCAAGAATGCTTTCGTTGCCCATGAAACCTGTCGCCGCACATGGAAAGGGCTAATGATGATGCTTTCTGAAGCGGATCTTCAAGAGGATGGCTTCACTGAGAGATTCAAGTTTGACTCCACACCTCCTCAAAGGGCTGTGCTGCTAGGAACTCCATCCCTTGAAGACTCTGAGTTCTCTTCCTCTGCTGCCACAGTGACTGCCAGAATTATTGAGGAAGAAGACGATGCTACTTCACTGCCATATCCTTCAGCACCTCCAAGCTCTTCTGCACCGCCAAACAACACCAACAATCCTGCTACTTCACCTACTCCTCATGGGAACGAGTAGAGGCTCTATGTATTCAAACCTTTTTGGTCATTACTGACAAAAGGGGGAGAAGCATATGAGATTGATAGTCTTCAAGCGGGTTCACATGGGCGGGTGCCTTATATTCTGCTTCGTGCTTTACAACTCTCGTTTTTTTTGCTACATTTGGTTCTTTATGAGTTGTACACTTAACTAGATGGTCGTCTTGCTACTTATTGCCACCTTGTTTGCGAAGATAAATTCTGCATGTGCGATGATAAATTCCGCACTAGCTCATTCTGCCAGACGTCCAATTTTCCATTATGCATGTCTATATCTTCATATACTTTTCACATGCATTAGTGGATTGTCATCATAAAGTTGAGTGAATCTCCACAAGTACCCACCTGCCATGTGCATTTTGCATTCCAAAAGCAAATTTAACTTATATGCACATCTTCAGGGGGAGCCCTTTGCAACTTATGAAGACAATTCTTATTCTTTACAGTTTCACAGATTATATTCCCCGTTTGAAAACTTCAACTAGTTTGTCATCAATCACCAAAAAGGGGAGATTGTAAGTGCATCTAGTGCCACCCCTAGTTGGTTTTGGAGTATTGACGGACAAAACCTAGTTGAGGACTAATGTGGTTTGTGAGAATTGCCAGAATAACAACAGGTAGAAGTCCCTCATGATTCGGTTTTACTACAGAGATGACCCCTAAAAATGTATGAAGACATTGAGTCAAAGGTGGTATATGAAGATATTCACATGAAGACTATGACAAGAGAAGACACAATATGAAGCCCAATGGAGCTCGAAGACTTAGATCTTTCGTAGTTCTTTTTCTTTGTGTTGGAGTCATAGGAACCACCGGACTGTTAAGTGGGGTCCAAGAGGAACCAGTACAGAATGACTGAAGTGATGCCTAAACCAAAAACCTATGTCTTCGAGTGAAGACATGAGAGCGAATCTTGTCCAAAGTCGGACAAATTAGCTTTGCTTGTAGCCCAAGTAAAGTTGCCGTGTGAGTTGAAATCTGACGTTGGAACCACGTGTCAGTTCCTTAGTGACCCAGGGTCATTCGGACAAAATCCAGGTCGGGTTGCCAAGTGGCTATAAATAGCCCACCCCCTACAAACCATAAAGGGTTGGGCTGCTCAGATTGAAAGTACGGCTTTTGTCGTTTGAGAGCAACCCACCTCGAGCCTTTGAGAGAAAATTCCTTGCGAGGATAAAGCCCTAACCACCAGAGCCAGAGAGAATTGGGCATCACTTAAGTCTTCTTGTCTGTGTGATCTGAAGACTTATTACACTTGAGGACTGTGCATCTCCAGCGGTAGGCGTCGCGTCTGAACTTCAGAAGACATTGTGGATTGCCAGTGAACGAAGTCTGTGAAGGTTCGGGAGTCTACCTTGAAGACTTACCAGAGTGATTAGGCGAGGGTCTATGTTGACCTTAGCTCAAGGAAAAATACGGTGGACTGGGGGTCCTGAGCTGCGTGTTCAGGACTGGAGTGTCCGACTGTTGTCCTAAGGTTTAAATACCTAGCCGCTCCAACCTGACGTACAGTTGTCACAGCACTGAACTGGTTCAACATATCATTGTCTTCAACGAGTCACTGGTTTTCATCTTCACTTCACGTTACTTACTGTTACTCTTCTGAAGTCATTGTATGTTTGCTCTATCATTGTCTCACTAAGTGACTGCGTGTTCTGTTTGGCCTCACAATATCTTCCTATCTGATCCTTACTACCTAGCTGCCTAATAGTCTTTGTGGCTTTCACTTCATTGAATACTTGACTATTGGTTTGCCTAGTGTAGTCTACCTTCCGCCTGCCATGGTAATAGGTCTATTTTTTATCGTTTGTCTTCAAACTCCCATGTTCTGAAGGACTTTCATAAAAAATCGCCTATTCACCCCCCTATCGATATAACGCACTTTCACAAATCAATTCAGTATGAAATTGTCCAGAGCAAAACACGACTGTATCAAATTGTCCAGTGCAAAACATGACAGATGCTAAGCGGAAGAGACATGTTTAAACCGAAAATACAAGGTGGGGTATATGTTTACTAGCTGCTTGATATTTGTGCAGACAGAGATGTCTGCCCATTGCTATTTGGCAAACACACAAAGTGACTGCAATTTTGGTTGAACTGCACAAGAGAATAGTATAGTCACTACATGCAGTGCCATTTGAAAGTAGACATAGAAAGATTGGATAGTCACTTCATGGACTGCAGAAAAGTAGTACTGTACTATTTATTGGCCAACACTAGGTGCTTCATTGCTTTGGTCTGATTATACAATGGGCATCATTTTGCCTAAGTTAAAGTTTGTATTCCAAAAATAGTCTCGCCGTGTGATCGAGAGAAGACCAAATCATATTGAAGTGGATATTCCTCCATCATGTGTGGTTCATTCTCATGGTTCCTGCTGTTGGTGAAACCACTTACGTTTGCAAGAGGAATTGTAGACTTCACAAAAAAATTTGTCTTCCAGTCTGTACTGAATGTTGGCCAAGAGAAGCATCCATGTTAGTAGGAAGAACATATGTTTTTTCTAGATCTTTGCTGTTGGAGCTACATATTTGTATATGATATGTGAATCATTGAGATGCATTAACATGTTGATCTTATGTATCGGAATCGTACTAGTTGGTTTTAGTTGTGGCTGATCTTTGCTTTTGGAGCTACATATTTGTATATGATCTGTGAATCATTGAGATGCATTAACAGTTCCTTATATCTGTTCGCTCAGTGTTTACAAGTTACTGATCGATCACTAGCTAGCCTACTAATGCGCTCCTGGCAGTTTTAGGTGTGATGCAAGATCCGAAGTGGAAGTTTTTTGAATAAAAATGCCTACCTCTGAAGAAACTGACAAGCTACTCTGAAGAAAATGCCATGCAAATCTCAAGAAACTGCCAGCAAAAGCGTTCGCAAATGCCTTATCTCCCAGCTAAAGTTCATCAACTAATGCCCTCGGCTGCGACTCGTTGCATGCTGCTCCGCGTACTGGCTGCGAGCAATTTTGAGTGCATGCATGCAGTCGGCCGTAATTAAGCCAGCTAACTCATGCGAAAAAAGATGCGCTTTAATTGTTGCGGTCCTTTTAAATCCGTGGAATCATTATTGACAAGGAGGGAGATGATTCGAGTGCACTCATTTGACCGTCATGCTGGCGTGCGACCCAGCATGGACGGGACGGGACGGCATAGTCTGAATTTCAGTTTCTCTATTTTTCCACGGCAAGCTGGCGCGCTGAGCCATGCCTGCTTAATTATGCATTGCATTCCTATGACCGTCACGCTACCTTCCGCCTATAAGTATTGTTTCCCGGCCTTCTTGTTGGGGAACGTAGTAATTTCAAAAAAATTCCTACGCACACGCAAGATCATGGTGATGCATAGCAACGAGAGGGGAGAGTATTGTCTACGTACCCTTGTAGACCGTTCGCAGGAAGCGTTATATCAACACGGTTGATGTAGTCGTACGTCTTCATGTCCAACCGATCCAAGTACCGAAAGCACGGCATCTCCGAGTTCTGCACCCGTTCGGCTTGGTGACGTCCTCACCTTCTCGATCCAGCAAGAGGGGCGAAGTTGTAGATGAGTTCCGGCAGCACGACGGCGTGGTGACGGTGTTGGTGAAGAACAATCTCCGCAGGGCTTCGCCTAAGCACTACGAAAACTATGACGGAGGATAAACTAGAGGGGACGGGGTTGCCGGCACACGGCTTGGTGTTTCTTGATGTGTCTTTGGTGCTAGCCCTACCCCTCTATTTATATGTTGAGCCCTGGGGTCGAAACTTGGAGTAAAAGCCTCCTCAAAGTCGGTTTCACCCGAAGGCAAGAGTCCTTCTCGGACTCCAGGGCTAGACGCCAGGGTTCCGGCGTTACCCTAGACGCAGGTTCCTGGCGTCTAGCCTCTGGTCTCCGCAAAACTTCATTTTGCACTTTCCAAAAGCCTCGTGGCTTTCCCCTTTGGCCCAGATAAAGTGTTCTCGTGCCCAAACATTTCGGGAAACATCCGGAACCCCTTCCGGTGAATTCCGGAACCCTTCCGGAGATCAAACACTACTATCCATATATCAAACTTTATCTCCGGACCATTCCGGAGTTCCTCGTCATGTCCGTGATCTCATCTCGGACTCCGAACAACATTCGGTCATCAACATACATAACTCATATAGTACTATATCGTCAACGACGTTAAGAGTGCGGACCTACGGGTTCAAGAACTATGTAGACATGACCGAGACACCTCTCTGGTCAATAACCAATAGCGGGACCTGGATGCCCATATTGGCTCCTACATATTCTACGAAAGATCTTTATCGGTCAGACCGCATAACAACATACGTTGTTCCCTTTGTCATCGGTATGTTACTTGCCCGAGATTCGATCGTCGGTATCTCAATACCTAGTTCAATCTCGTTACCGGCAAGTCTCTTTACTCGTTCCGTAATACATCATCCCGCAACTAACTCATTAGTTGCAATGCTTGCAAGGCTTATAGTGATGTGCATTACCGAGTGGGCCCAGAGATACCTCTCCGACAATCGGAGTGACAAATCCTAATCTCGAAATACGCCAACCCAACAAGTACCTTTGGAGACACCTGTAGAGCACCTTTATAATCACCCAGTTACGTTGTGACGTTTGGTGGCACACAAAGTGTTCCTCCTGGTAAACGGGAGTTGCATAATCTCATAGTCATAGGAACATGTACATGAAGAAAGCAATAGCAACAAACTAAACGATCAAGTGCTAAGCTAACGGAATGGGTCAAGTCAATCACATCATTCTCCTAATGATGTGATCCCGTTAATCAAATGACAACTCATGTCTATGGTTAGGAAACATAACCATCTTTGATCAACGAGCTAGTCCAAGTAGAGGCATACTAGTGACACTCTGTTTGTTCTATGTATTCACACATGTATATGTTTGTTAATACAATTCTAGCATGAATAATAAAACATTATCATGATATAAGGAAATAAATAATAATTTATTATTGCCTCTAGGGCATATTTCCTTCAGTCTCCCACTTGCACTAGAGTCAATAATCTAGTTCACATCGCCATGTGATTTAATCCAATAATTCACATCACCATGTGATTAACACCATAGTTCACATCGTCATGTGACCAACACCCAAAGGGTTTACTAGATCAATAATCTAGTTCACATCGCTATGTGATTAACGCCCAAAGAGTACTAAGGTGTGATCATGTTTTGCTTGTGAGAGAAGTTTAGTCAACGGGTCTACCACATTCAGATCCATAGTATTTTGCAAATTTCTATGTCAACAATGCTCTGCACTGAAGCTACTATAGCTAATTGCTCCCACTTCAATATGTATCCAGATTGAGACTTTAGAGTCATCTGGATCAGTGTCAAAACTTGCATCGATGTAACCCTTTACGATGAACCTTTTGTCACCTCCATAATCGAGAAACATCCTTATTCCACTAAGGATAATTTTGACCAATGTCCAGTGATCTACTCCTAGATCACTATTGTACTCCCTTGCCAAACTCAGGGCAGGGTATACAATAGGTCTGGTACACAGCATGGCATACTTTATAGAACCTATGGCTGAGGCATAGGGAATGACTTTCATTCTCTCTCTATCTTCTGCCATGGTCGGGTTTTGAGTCTTACTCAACTTCACACCTTGTAACACAGGCAAGAACTCCTTCTTTGACTGTTCCATTTTGAACTACTTCAAAATCTTGTCAAGGTATGTACTCATTGAAAAACTTATCAAGCGTCTTGATCTATCTCTATAGATCTTGATGCTCAATATGTAAGCAGCTTCACCGAGGTCTTTCTTTGAAAAACTCCTTTCAAACATTCCTTTATGCTTTGCAGAATAATTCTACATTATCTCCGATCAACAATATGTCATTCACATATACTTATCAGAAATGCTGTAGTGCTCCCACTCACTTTCTTGTAAATACAGGCTTCACCGCAAGTCTGTATAAAACTATATGCTTTGATCAACTTATCAAAGCGTATATTCCAACTCTCGAGATGCTTGCACCAGTCCATAGATGGATCGCTGGAGCTTGCATATTTTGTTAGTACTTTTAGGATTGACAAAACCTTCTGGTTGCATCATATACAACTCTTCTTTAATAAATCCATTAAGGAATGCAGTTTTGTTTATCCATTTGCCAGATTTCATAAAATGCGGCAATTGCTAACATGATTCGGACAGACTTAAGCATAGATACGAGTGAGAAACTCTCATCGTAGTCAACACCTTGAACTTGTCGAAAACCTTTTTGCGACAATTCTAGCTTTGTAGATAGTAACACTACTATCAGCGTCCGTCTTCCTCTTGAAGATCCATTTAATCTCAATGGCTCGCCGATCATTGGGCAAGTCAATCAAAGTCCATACTTTGTTCTCATACATGGATCTCATCTCAGATTTCATGGCCTCAAGCCATTTCGCGGAATCTGGGCTCATCATCGCTTCCTCATAGTTCGTAGGCTCGTCATGGTCAAGTAACATGACCTCCAGAACAGGATTACGTACCACTCTGGTGCGGATCACTCTGGTTTACTACGAGGTTCGTAGTAACTTGATCTGAAGTCATGATCATCATCATTAGCTTCCTCACTAATTGGTGTAGTCACAGGAAAGATTTCTGTGATGAACTACTTTCCAATAAGGGAGCAGGTACAGTTACCTCATCAAGTTCTACTTTCCTCCCACTCACTTCTTTCGAGAGAAACTCCTTCTCTAGAAAGGATCCATTCAAGCAACGAATCTTGCCTTCGGATCTGTGATAGAAGGTGTACCCAACATTTTCTTTTGGGTATCCTATGAAGACGCACTTCTCCGATTTGGGTTAGCTTATCAGGTTGAAACTTTTTCACATAAGCATTGCAACCTCAAACTTTAAGAAACGACAGCTTAGGTTTCTTGCCAAACCATAGTTCATACGGTGTCGTCTCAACGGATTTAGATGGTGCCCTATTTAACGTGAATGCAGCTGTCTCTAATGCATAACCCCAAAATGATAGTGGTAGATCGGTAAGAGACATCATAGATCGCACCATATCTAATAAAGTACGGTTATGACGTTCGGACACACCATACTGTGGTGTTCCAGGTGGCGTGAGTAGTGAAACTATTTCACATTGTTTTACTGAAGGCCAAACTCGTAACTCAAATATTTCCCTCTCGATCAGATCGTAGAAACTTTATTTTCTTGTTACGATGATTCTCCACTTCACTCTGAAATTCTTTGAACTTTTCAAATGTTTCAGACTTGTGTTTCATCAAGTAGATATACTCATATCTGCTCAAATCATCTGTGAAGGTCAGAAAATAATGATACTGCCGAGCCTCAATAACTCATCGGACCGATACATCAGTATGTATTATTTCCAATAAGTCATTGCTCGCTCCATTGTTCCGAGAACAGAGTCTTAGTCATCTTGCCCATGAGGCATGGTTCGCAAGCATCAACTGATTCATAATCAAGTGATTCCAAAAGCCCATCAGCATGGAGTTTCTTCATGCGCTTTACACCAATATGACCTAAACGGCAGTGCCACAAATAAGTTGCACTATCATTATTAACTTTGCATCTTTTGGTTTCAATATTATGAATGTGTATCACTACGATCGAGATCCAATAAACTATTTTCATTGGGTGTGTAACCATATAAGGTTTTATTCATGTAAACCAGAACAACAATTTATTCTCTTACTTAAATGAATAACCGTATTGCAATAAACATGATCAAATCATATTCATGCTCAACGCAAACACCAAATAACACTTATTTAGGTTCAACACTAATCCCAAAAGTATAGGGAGTGTGCGATGATGATCATATCAATCTTGGAACCACTTCCAACACACATCGTCACTTCACCCTTAACTAGTCTATGTTCATTCTGCAACTCCTTCGAGTTACTACTCTTAGCAACTGAACCAGTATCAAATACCGAGGGGTTGCTATAACACTAGTAAATACACATCAATAACATGTATATCAAATATACTTTATTCACTTTGCCATCCTTCTTATCCGCCAAATACTGGGGCAGTTCCGCTTCCAGTGACCAGTCCCTTTGCAGTAGAAGCACTTAGTCTCAGGCTTAGGACCAGACTTGGGCTTCTTCACTTGAGCAGCAACTTGCTTGCCGTTCTTCTTGAAGTTCCCCTTCTTCCCTTTGCCCTTTTCTTGAAACTAGTGGTCTTGTCTACCATCAACACTTGATATTTTTCTTGATTTCTACCTTCGATTTCAGCATTACGAAGAGCTTGGGAATCGTTTCCGTTCCCTTGCATATCATAGTTCATCACGAAGTTCTACTAACTTGGTGATGGTGACTAGAGAATTCTGTCAATCACTATTTTATCTGGAAGATTAACTCCCACTTGATTCAAGCGATTGTAGTACCCAGACAATCTGAGCACATGCTCACTAGTTGAGCTATTTCTCCATCTTTTAGCTATAGAACTTGTTGGAGACTTCATATCTCTCAACTCGGGTATTTGCTTGAAATATTAACTTCAACTCCTGGAACATCTCATATGGTCCATGACGTTCAAAACGTCTTTGAAGTCCCGATTCTAAGCCGTTTAAGCATGGTGCACTAAACTATCAAGTAGTCATCATATTGAGCTAGCCAAACGTTCATAACATCTGCATCTGCTCCTGCAATAGGTTTGTCACCTAGCGGTGCATCAAAGGACATAATTCTTCTGTGCAGCAATGAGGATAAACCTCCGATCACGGATCCAATCCGCATCATTGCTACTAACATCTTTCAACTTAGTTTTCTCTAGTAACATATCAAAAATAAAACAGGGGAGCTAAACGCGAGCTATTGATCTACAACATAGATATGCTAATACTACCAGGACTAAGTTCATGATAAATTTAAGTTCAATTAATCATATTACTTAAGAACTCCCACTTAGATAGACATCCCTCTAATCCTCTAAGTGATCACGTGATCCAAATCAACTAAACCATGTCCGATCATCACGTGAGATGGAGTAGTTTCAATGGTGAACATCACTATGTTGATCATATCTACTATATGATTCACGCTCGACCTTTCGGTCTCAGTGTTCCGAGGCCATATCTGCATATGCTAGGCTCGTCAAGTTTAACCTGAGTATTCTGCGTGTGCAAAAACTAGCTTGCACCCGTTGTAGATGGACGTAGAGCTTATCACACCCGATCATCACGTGGTGTCTGGGCACGACGAACTTTGGCAACGGTGCATACTCAGGGAGAACACTTTTATCTTGAAATTTAGTGAGAGATCATCTTATAATGCTACCGTCAATCAAAGCAAGATAAGATGCATAAAAGATAAACATCACATGCAATCAATATAAGTGATATGATATGGCCATCATCATCTTGTGCTTGTGATCTCCATCTCCGAAGCACCGTCATGATCACCATCGTCACCCGGCGCGACACCTTGATCTCCATCGTAGCATCGTTGTCGTCTCGCCAATCTTATGCTTCCACGACTATCGCTACCGCTTAGTGATAAAGTAAAGCATTACAGCGCGATTGCATTGCATACAATAAAGCGACAACCATATGGCTCCTGCCAGTTGCCGATAACTCGGTTACAAAACATGATCATCTCATACAATAAAATTTAGCATCATGTCTTGACCATATCACATCACAACATGCCCTGCAAAAACAAGTTAGACGTCCTCTACTTTGTTGTTGCAAGTTTTACGTGGCTGCTACGGGCTTAAGCAAGAACCAATCTTACCTACGCATCAAAACCACAACGATAGTTTGTCAAGTTGGTGCTGTTTTAACCTTCGCAAGGACCGGGCGTAGCCACACTCGGTTCAACTAAAGTTGGAGAAACTGACACCCGCCAGCCACCTGTGTGCAAAGCACGTCGGTAGAACCAGTCTCGCGTAAGCGTACGCGTAATGTCGGTCCGGGCCGCTTCATCCAACAATACCACCGAACCAAAGTATGACATGCTGGTAAGCAGTATGACTTATATCGCCCACAACTCACTTGTGTTCTACTCGTGCAACATCAACGCATAAAACCTAGCTCGATACCACTGTTGGGGAACGTAGTAATTTCAAAAAAATTCCTACGCACACGCAAGATCATGGTGATGCATAGCAACGAGAGGGGAGAGTGTTGTCTACGTACCCTCGTAGACCGTCACGGAAGCGTTATATCAACGCGGTTGATGTAGTCGTACGTCTTCACGTCCGACCGATCCAAGTACCGAAAGCACGACACCTCCGAGTTCTGCACACGTTTGGCTCGGTGACGTCCTCGCCTTCTCGATCCAGCAAGAGGGGCGAAGTAGTAGATGAGTTCCGGCAGCACGACGGCTGGTGACGGTGTTGGTGAAGAACAATCTCCTAGCGGGTTGCCGGCACACGGCTTGGTGTTTCTTGATGTCTTTGGTGCTAGCCCTACCCCTCTATTTATATGTTGAGCCCTGGGGTCGAAACTTGGAGTAAAAGCCTCCTCAAAGTCGGTTTCACCCGAAAGGCAAGAGTCCTTCTCGGACTCCAGGGCTAGACGCCAGGGTTCCCGGCGTCTACCCCCTAGACGCCAGGGTTCCTGGCGTCTAGCCTCTGGTCTCCGCAAAACTTCCTTTTGCACTTTCCAAAAGCCTCGTGGGCTTTCCCCTTTGGCCCAGATAAAGTGTTCTCGTGCCCAAACATTTCGGGAAACATCCGGAACCCCTTCCGGTGAATTCCGGAACCCTTCCGGAGATCAAACACTACTATCCACATATCAATCTTTACTTCCGGACCATTCCGGAGTTCCTCGTCATATCTGTGATCTCATCCAAAACTCCGAACAACATTCGGTCACCAACATACATAACTCATAGTACTATATCGTCAACGAACGTTAAGCGTGCGGACCCTACGGGTTCGAGAACTATGTAGACATGACCGAGACACTTCTCTGGTCAATAACCAATAGCGGAACTGGATGCCCATATTGGCTCCTACATATTCTACGAAGATCTTTATCGGTCGAACCACATAACAACATACGTTGTTCCCTTTGTCATCGGTATGTTACTTGCCCGAGATTCGATCGTCGGTATCTCAATACCTAGTTCAATCTCGTTACCGGCAAGTCTCTTTACTCGTTCCGTAACATCATCCCGCAACTAACTCATTAGTTGCAATGCTTGCAAGGCTTATAGTGATACTTACCTACCAAGAGATACCTCTCCGACAATCGGAGTGACAAATCCTAATCTCGATCCTATCCAACCAAAATTCTTGTCTTCTGGGGCTCAACATCTCGCGGCCTCTATCATCTCTCCTTACATTCTGGTATGTAAGGAAATATGCCCTAGAGGCAATAATAAAGTTATTATTTATTTCCTTATATCATGATAAATGTTTATTATTCATGCTAGAATTGTATTAACCGGAAACATAATACATGTGTGAATACATAGACAAACAGAGTGTCACTAGTATGCCTCTACTTGACTAGCTCGTTAATCAAAGATGGTTATGTTTCCTAACCATAGACAAAGAGTTGTTATTTGATTAACGGATCACATCATTAGGTGAATGATCTGATTGACATGACCCATCATTAGCTTAGCTTACCCGATCAGATGTTGCTATTTTTCTTCATGACTTATACATGTTCCTATGACTATGAGATTATGCAACTCCCGTTTGCCGGAGGAACTTGTGTGCTACCAAACGTCACAACATAACTGGGTGATTATAAAGGTGCTCTACAGGTGTCTCCAAAGGTACTTGTTGGGTTGGCGTATTTCGAGATTAGGATTTGTCACTCCGATTGTCGGAGAGGTATCTCTGGGCCCTCTCGGTAATGCACATCACTAAGCCTTGCAAGCATTGCAACTAATGAGTTAGTTGCGGGATGATGTATTACGGAACGAGTAAAGAGACTTGCCGGTAACGAGATTGAACTAGGTATTGGATACCGACGATCGAATCTCGGGCAAGTAACATACCGATGACAAAGGGAACAACGTATGTTGTTATGCGGTCTGACCTAAAGATCTTCGTAGAATATGTAGGAGCCAATATGGGCATCCAGGTCCCGCTATTGGTTATTGACCGGAGACGTGTCTCGGTCATGTCTACCTTGTTCTCGAACCCGTAGGGTCCGCACGCTTAAGTTACGATGACAGTTATAGTTTATGCATTTTGATGTACCGAAGTTGTTCGGAGTCCCGGATGTGATCGGACATGACGAGGAGTCTCGAAATGGTCGAGACATAAAGATCAATTGACTATATTTGACTATAATTGTCTACTCGTGCATAGAAACTCAGCATACCATACCGCTCATGATGTCCTGTTGGACGTAGCAAAAAAAATTTTCTACGCATCACCAAGATCAATCTATGGAGTCATACTAGCAACGAGAGGAGGAGTGCATCTACATACCTTGTAGATCGCGAGCGGAAGCGTTCAAGAGAACGGGGTTGATGGAGTCGTACTCGCGTGATCCAAATCACCGATGACCAAGCGTCCGAACGGACGGCACCTCCGCGTTCAACACACGTACGGAATATGTCTCCTCCTTCTTGATCCAGCAAGGGAAGGAGAGGTTGATGGAATCCAGCAGCACGACGGCGTGGTGGTGGATGCAGCGTCACAGTAGCAGGGCTTCGCCAAGAAGAGTGTAGAGAGAGAGACAGTGTTATTATCCTCCCTTCTCCTCAACTATATCGAGCATAGTGGATGCCAGCTAGAGAATACCTCTCTAGGTGCCGGCCAGGGAGGTTTCCCTCCCCCCAAGGCACCTAGAGGTGCCTTCCACCATTGGGACTCTTCCCTTAAGTGGAACCCTAGGCGCATGGGGTTTGGGGCTGGTGCCCTTGGCCCATCTAGGCCAAGGCGCACCCCCTACAGCCCATGTGGCCCCCCGGGACAGGTGGCCCCACCCGGTGGGCCCCCGGGACCCCTCCGGTGGTCCCGGTACAATACCGATAACCCCGAAACTTGTCCCGATGGCCGAAACTGCACTTCCTATATATAATTCTTTACCTCCGGACCATTCCGGAACTCCTCGTGACGTCCGGGATCTCATCCGGGACTCCGAACAACATTCGGGTTACTGCATACATATCTTACAACCCTAGCGTCACCGAACCTTAAGTGTGTAGACCCTACGGGTTCGGGAGACATGCAGACATGACCGAGACGACTCTCCGGTCAATAACCAACAGCGGGATCTGGATACCCATGTTGGCTCCCACATGCTCCACAATGATCTCATCGGATGAACCACGATGTCGAGGATTCAATCAATCCGTATACAATTCCCTTTGTCAATCGGTACATTACTTGCCCGAGACTCGATCGTCGGTATCTCCAATACCTTGTTCAGTCTTTACCGGCAAGTCACTTTACTCGTACCGTAATGCATGATCCCGTGATCAACCACTTGTCACTTGAGCTCATTATGATGATGCATACCGAGTGGGCCCAGAGATACCTCTCCGTTACACGGAGTGACAAATCCCAGTCTCGTTCGTCAACCCAACAGACACTTTCGGAGATACCCGTAGTACCTTTATAGTCACCCAGTTACGTTGTGACGTTTGGTACACCCAAAGCATTCCTACGGTATCTGGGAGTTACACGATCTCATGGTCTAAGGAAAAGATACTTGACATTGGAAAAACTCTAGCAAACGAACTATACGATCTTGTGCTATGTTTAGGATTGGGTCTTGTCCATCACATCATTCTCCTAATGATGTGATCTCGTTATCAATGACATCCAATGTCCATAGTCAGGAAACCATGACTATCTGTTGATCAACGAGCTAGTCAACTAGAGGCTTACTAGGGACATATTGTGTCTATGTATTCACACATGTATTACGATTTCCGGATAACATTATAGCATGAATAAAGACAATTATCATGAACAAAGAAATATAATAATAATCTTTTATTATTGCCTCTAGGGCATATTTCCAACAGTCTCCCACTTGCACTAGAGTCAATAATCTAGTTACATTGTGATGAATCGAACACCCATGGAATTCTGGTGTTGATCATGTTTTGCTCTAGGGAGAGGTTTAGTCAACGGATCTGCATATTCAGGTCCGTATGTACTTTACAAATATCTATGTCTCCATCTTGAACATTTTCCCGAATGGAGTTGAAGCGACGCTTGATGCCTTGGTCTTCTTGTGAAACCTGGGCTCCTTGGCAAGTGCAATAGCTCCAGTGTTGTCACAGAAGAGTTTGATCGGCCCCGACGCATTGGGTATGACTCCTAGGTCGGTGATGAACTCCTTCACCCAAATTGCTTCATGTGCTCTCCGAGGCTGCCATGTACTCCGCTTCACATGTAGATCCCGCCACGACGCTCTGCTTGCAGCTGCACCAGCTCACTGCTCCACCATTCAACATATACACGTATCCGGTTTGTGACTTAGAGTCATCCAGATCTGTGTCGAAGCTAGCGTCGACGT
>NC_053028.1:277813854-277838952 GCF_003073215.2 Triticum urartu
TTCGTCCACTAGATGGGGGACTAATCCACCAATCAGCCCCTTTTCCTTGGCCCGGCCTATGAGTACTGTCAACATGTCTGCCACAATATTAAACAGTATTGGGGACATTGGGTCACCCTGCCTCAGGCCCTCATGCGTTCGAAAATAATGGCCAATATCATCATTAACCTTTATTCCAACACTGCCTTTCTGGACAAAAGAATCCACCTGATTCGTCCAGGACTCATTGAAACCTTTCATGCGCATAGCTTGCTGTAAAAAAGGCCACTTGACCTTATCGTACGCCTTCTCAAAATCCACTTTGAATATCACTCCATCAAGTTTCTTCGAGTGGATTTCATGTAAGGTTTCATGTAAGACAACTACCCCTTCTAGTATGTGTCTTCCAGGCATAAAGGCAGTTTGACTTGGTTGCACCACCGAGTGTGCCACCTTTGTCAGCCGGTTGGTGGCCACTTTTGTAAAGGTTTTGAAACTGACATTCAATAAGCATATGGGTCTGAATTGTTCTATGCGGATAGCCTCCTCCTTTTTAGGTAGAAGAGTGATCGTGCCAAAATTCAAATGGAACAGTTGAAGATGGCCATTAAAAAGATCATGAAACATAGGCATAAGATCATCTTTCACAATATGCCAACATTTCTTCTAAAATTCTGCCGGGAACCCGTCTGGTCCCGGTGCCTTGTTTGGTTTCATTTGATCTATCGCCTCAAACACCTCCTTCTCAGTAAAAGGAGCAGACAGGATCTCATTCTCCTCTGACTGCAACCGAGGGATATCAGCCCGTACACTCTCATCCAGAGTCACGGTGTTATCTTTCGGAGGACCAAACAACTGCTTGTAATAGTTGGAGATATACAGCTTCAAATTCTCATGTCCAACAACCGTTTCCTCATCCTGTTCTAGCTGAATGATTTTTTTCTCCTATGCTTGCCATTCCCAATCATATGAAAAAATTGTGTATTGTCATCCCCTTTTACCACCTTAAGAACTTTGGCACGCAATGCCCACTTCATCTCTTCTTCTCTAAGTAACGAACGTAATTTGGCCTCGGCTTCCGACTTGCAAGCTTGCTCAGTCGGGTCCAGCAAATTCGTTTCCGCCCGTATATCTAGCGTCTGAATTAACTGGAGCAGCCTCTCCTTCTCTTTTTTATAGATCCCACTCTCATTTTTAGCCCAACCCCTCAGGAATTGTCTTAGGTGTCTGATTTTGTTCTGCCAGCGTTCCACGCTAGATGTGCCATGCACTGGTTTAGCCCACTCTCTTGCCACCATCTCGATAAAATTCTCTTTTTCGAACCAACTTAATTCGAACGAGAAAATATTTTTATTACCAATATGCGTGGCGCTCCCTGAATCAACTAACAGGGGTGTGTGGTCTGAGATCGCCCGTTGCATCGCGTGCACCGACACTAAGGGGTACTTCTGTTCCCATTCCACACTCGCCAGAACCCTATCGAGCTTCTCGTACGTAGGAGTAGGAAGAGAATTTGCCCAGGTAAATTGTCTTCCTGAGAGTTCAATCTCCCTAAGGTTAAGACTCTCAATGATCATATTGAACATAAAAGACCACCGTCCATCAAAATGATCATCGTTCTTTTCGTCCTTCCTCCTAATGATATTAAAATCACCTCCTACCAGAATTGGCAATCTTTCATCTCCACAAATCCGTACCAGATCTGCTAAGAACTCCGGCTTAAACTCTGATTGAGCAGCCCCATATACTGCCACTAAGGCCCAACGGAACCCATCCAATTTGGACCTAACCCTGAACTTCACCGTATATTTTCCTCTTACTACATTTATAACCTCAAGGGTTTCACATTTCACTCCCAAGAGGATCCCACCGGATCTCCCTCTTGGCGGAAGGCAGTGCCAATCAAAGGCCACTCCCGCTGTAAGTGAGCCTAAGAATTGTGGCGTGAAGTTATCTCTACCCGTCTCCAGAAGAGCGATAAACTCTAGTTTATCCTCTAAAGTTGTTTCTGCAAGGAACCGTTGCTTAGCCAAGTCTGCCAGACCTCTGCTATTCCAAAAGATCCCTTTCATAAATCATCATGATTTTTTTTCTTGAGTTTCACTCTCGCACTCCTACGGACCGCCGACGCTGGATAGACCTTCCTCTTCCAGGGTCGTTTAGGTTTATTCAATCCCGGCATGTCCGCATCAGGAGCCATTACTTCCGGTGACCCCCTGCACTAGAGGAAGAGGAAGACAGAAGCAGAGGAGGCCGAAGCCGTCCTGTTCTGAGCCAAGTTGTTCGTAGCCCGTTCACTTGTACTAGATAATACCCCGCGCGTTGTGGCGCGACTTTCTACCTTCTATATGTGGCTTCAAAGTAAAGCGCATTTGGATGAATGAAAATGAAGTATGACATCTATTAAATATCCAGTGAAATATTAATATTTACATTTTAAATATTCAACAAATACACTTTTCTACAAACATACAAAGATTTAGCTCAAACATGCAGGCATTCCTTCCCTCAGTAGTCAACTTGGCTTGTATGAGCATCAAAATAATTAATACACTCAATTGACTGGTAGTGACTTCAAAATATTCCCTTATTCATCTGTATGAAAATGCTCAAATTTGTTGAGCCAAGTCTTTTTTTTTCCAAAAGGTGTTTCACCAATTGTTAATTACAGGAAAACAAAATATATGTGGACAGAATATAAGATGGGCATAAGAAGAAAATATGGGCATTAATGTGCACCTGGAAGCTAGTCATCATGTTATGAAGCAGCCCTTGAGCAGCCAGCTAATATGTACTCCTATGTTCTGAACATCCTTTCTACTCCAAACAAAACAACAATTAGAAATTAGAATCAGCAAGCGATATATATACATATGTTGACAATTACATGAACTATTGGAGCTAGTTAATTTATAATTTCATAACAACATGCTGTTAATATTTCAGGCTTAGTTACAGTGTACATCTATTTGTTACTTACACGGGTTATCCTTGGCAGTGTTTAAAGAAACTGAAACTTTGAAACAACTTGAAACACTTCTTAGAGAGTGGGCTCTTCGTATATTGGTTGATAACCACTCCATGAGCGGAGGCTGCAAGATCTCCTGGTCAAACTGAGGCCTAATGGTGAGGCGGCATGTGCTCAGACAATTTGAAGGGAACTTTTAAACATGAAATATATATGATATTTTCGCACAGAGCTAGGAAACACAATCTGCAGTTAATTCTGTAATGAAAATTTCCTACAGTTTCAGTCAAAATTAAAATTATGAAACTCCAACCCTCCATGTACCGTAACAATCTGTTTTTTGTTATTCTATATAGGAAATCAGATAGCAAGATTTAACAACAATTCAGAAAATGAACCAATAAACATTAATTGTCCATACGATCTGGAAAGGATATGATTCTACTATCAAGAAATAATAGAACAATAGAGAAAACATCCCAGTGCCTAAAATGAAGTAAAGTGCAAAGAAAAGAAAAAGAGTTCGGTTTCCGCCTAAATGTAACTGAGCACCGCTGCCTCAAATGATCCAATAAACATGCATCCTTGGATGACAAATAATACAAACATTCGTCCATGGCATGGCAATAAATAATAAGAAAATCATGTGGGATTACTTCACGGCTCACCCCGCGGTAGCAAGATAGTAGAGGAAGATTAGGAATGGCCAGCCATGGAGCAATCAAGAACTACCTCCAACGTGATACAAATGCCGTGAGGGAGGAGCAGCAAGCGATGGAGATAGAGATGCATGAAGCGTTAACATATATATCCATAAAGCAAAGTTAACGGCAGGGTGAGGTTAATTTAGGAGACTAATAGGGGATTAACACAATGTGCTAGGAGTAGTTACCTTCTTGTGGGACTTGTCCATGGGACCATGACGCAGCAGCAGGCAACAGAGGTATGGTTCTTTATAGTGCAGATGCTGGAGATGATGCCCCTACACCGGCCGTTCAATGAATGTCTTGGGTGGCAGTAGGCGACATGCGGTCCACGACAGGAGTGTTCAAATTCGTCCCCTTCAGCTAAGGCAACAGTATCTGCAGGCGCTTGGAACATAATGGCACAACAGCTCGGGGAAGGCAGGGAGATTGTAAGAGGAAGATGAGGGCAACGCCCTAGGCAACTGGCGGTCCCTCCGGATGCCTCAGATCGGGAAGCCAACACCTCTACTTCTGCCATGTTTTTTGTTCTCCCAAGATCTGAAGTCTGTACAACCAGATATTCCAAATCCGTTAGCTGAATTGACTCATTAAAAAAAAAGGCTTCATGTTCCTGTTTGTAGCATCAGAACCTGAATCTTGCTTTTCCTTCTTCGATTTGGTACCCTAGTGGTAGATGTTGATGGAAACATAGGAGAGGTGGTTGGGTGTTCCATGGCCTGGGCTAGGAGAAGATGATACTGCTGCGGATTGATGATAGAACGAAGAAGCAAAGCGATAATGGGACGCTCTGTCTCCATCAGTCGTATTTGTGGCGGAGGCTACGGAAAGGGCAGATCCATAGATTAAAGGGGCGAACATCTCCGTCAGTTACTCTAGCGCAGAAGATGAAGAGAGGCATGGATTTCGGTGGGGGAAGTAGTAATTGAGGAGACGATCAGACCGCATTGCTTTGACTTGGAGCGGGGCGGCCGTGCGGGAAGAAATAATTTAAGCCTTTTTCCAGTGTGGCTGTAGCCTGTAGGTTAGGCCGGGGATTCAGACTGATTGGTTGGTGCTTGCAAATTGAACGCTTACGTGACATCATGCTGATGTGGATAGTGTGCATGTTGAGAGAATTGCTAGTAGTGGGGATCAACTTCTTAAGAATGTATGATTTGTAGTCGCCGCCTTCCGTTGCTTTCCAGCAGCCCAGGCCCAACAGGCGCACCCAATGGTCCAGTCCATGACGAGGGTCGGGTTGGTCGCTAACATTCCCCCTTCCTTAAAATCTGGCTTGACCTCAAGCCGGTGCCATGTCGAACCTCCTGGATCCCATGGTACTTGATGTTTCCTGACTTCACTGAGGTCATGGTGAGTGCCGTAGTTGAGGCGGAACTTGGCGAGGTTGAGGGAGCAGACGACACCGACTTGCTCAAGGAAGTAGTCGTCGCTGATGTTCACTTGGTCACAGAAAGCGTCGAGGTAGTCGGGTTGGTTGACACAGACATTGTCAGAGTAGAAAGCATGGTCAAGGCAGTGGTGGTAGTAGTAAGTTGGACCTTGATAAAACTCGACGCTCCGGAAGCTCCTCATGGCAATGGAAACAAAGAACTGAAATGGTACGGTATGCCATGCCAGCACAACACGCTGAGTGAAGTGACCATGTAAATTCCCAAGCAAAACATTCAGAATGATATTGTGTGGCAGCTTCCACAATGAGCCTTTTGCAGTTTAGGCAACCGAACTCCACCAAGAGGATATGTTGTACCAGGACATCGCCTGGGTGCCAAGGAAAATGCAACTCAGGGTATGTTGTCGCAAGAATTTTTTGCTCTGACTGGTTGACGACATCCAAGTTTTTCAAGTTAAACGACCATGCAATCTTCCATTAGATATGCTTGAGACCACACTGAATAACATGCCCAGTTTTCAACATCATCTTGTCCACACTTAAATATCTCCAGAAGCTCAAATCCTTGTAATGCAATGGCGGAAGCATGCCCAATTTGAAGTGTGTCCAGAACGTGATGGTAACAATCCCACTGCATAAACAGGCCGACACAATGCAGTCGAGTCTGAAGACTTGATAGAGAGATTTGAGAACTGCAAGACCATTCAACTTTCCACTGAAAATTCTGACAACCACATAAGCACTCACATCTAGCAATGCAATACTGGAACCAAGACTTCCTTGACACAAGTATAATTGTCCAGGGAAATTCCCATTGCACCAACTCACAACAAATAAAGATATTATTTCCACTATTGTGTAACTCAAATTCAGACAATAATAGTGAGTGGTTGATCAACCTTTGCATCAGCTCTGAGTTTTCAGTATTACCTCGTAGAATGTGACGTGAAATCTGACATCTGCAAACAACATCAGTTAGGATCCTTGTGCGAGAATAATGCTACTGTACTTCAGCTCTCCCATTGAGGATGGTGAGGAATCCACCGGAGCTGGCATCCTTTGGAACTGTGATTTACCATGAAAAATACATCCTTGCATAATGACAGTACATGAGCACCCATATCTCTCGAGCAGGAATATGCATACCCCAATGTGTGATAGCCAAATTATTATTTCCAAGAGTACAATGAAGATTATCTAGACAGCACCCATTCCCCACAGTATGTGCAGCTCGCTTCGCCAGTAATAAGTCAAGAGTGCTTCCACCAAGAAAGTGTGTGTCAAAACAAAAAAGATCTGACCACTTGAATACGGTTGGCTTCAGCTGTGTTGTTTGAACTTGCATGTTGAAAATTCTAGAAGTTGTGCTCCTGTTTGAGAGAGAAGGTAGCCACGGATTCTTCGCAGCCCAGAACATCAGCTGCATACTCTTGAGAGCAAGGTCATCCACCAGAAACGACTGTCCTTGTGCCTGTTGTTGTTCTAGAATGTTACGCACCACCGTGGACCAAGCCAATTAGCTTGTGCTCGGTGAATGGTTTAGCTGGGATGAGAGTTGCAATTTTAACCTTGTTGGTAATTACAGGGACCACCACATCGACAGAAGTTGGCGTCGGCGAGGTGACATCGTCGCCGCCTTCGAGCAGTTCTCCCGCAGCTGGACCCATGAACGCGGCCCAGAAAGTAGCTAGTAATGCTGGTGTTGCCGATGATGAAGCAAGCACCACCGTTTGGGAGGATGATGTCGATGCCGTAGACGTGTTGTCTCCCAGGCATTTCCTTGTGCAGATGGCGGGTGTCACAGAATGGCGACACGTCTCGTGCGCTGCAACCTTCGCCGGGACACCGGCCGGTGTAGTGTCCATCAGCACAACAGTGGGACCGTTTGTGGGTGTCGACACGCGCACAAAGGCCATGGCCGAACCGGTGGTGGAAACGGCGTCGTGCGTGAGGAAGTTCGCCGCGGTTGAGCTGTCGCCCGAGATGTCCAGTGCGGAGGTCGGAGTCAAGGTCACGGCCGCTGACTCGAGGTCGAAGCAGCTGACTCGAGGTCGAAGCAGCAACGCTCGGGGACGACATCGACGGTGACCTTGGACGAAGTTGTTGGTGCGGCGGGAGTGGGTGCTGACACCGATATGGTGACATCGTGGCTTTGACATTGCATTGAACAGGTGGTGGGCGTCCGGGCAGCGAGGACGCTGTCGACTATGTTCTCAATGGCTTGGCGCGGTGCCACATCTTCCTCGTGCTGCTGCTGCGCTAAGGCTGATGCTGATTCTGAGTGGCGACCATCATGGATGCATCAGGAACAGAAGCAAGGTTGGAGGAGAGCGTGAGGCACGCAGCCGGTTGCCGATCCAAGTCACGCGCGTGAACCATGGTGGATGGCTGCACGTACGAGGAGGCGGTATCGTCTGCCACAGACGAAGTTGGGGTCGATGTGGTTGTCGGTGCAAGGTCGAGATACTGTGGTGCCCCCCGCGCACAGCTTGTAACGCTGCTTCACGACAGCTGACACCTCCGATGCTACCGCCGCGGACACCTCCGAAGCCACCTGCGCCACGATGGCTGTAACTCGGCGCGACGCCATGCCTTGAAACCCTGGACCGTCCGCTCGGCGAGGCATCGGTGCGGCGGCTCCTCCACCGGTGCGAACGCTCGATCACGGCGGGCAGCCCAAGCTGATCCGCCTAAAATGGCTAGAATTTGTGTTGATTTTGCATGGAGGAATGATTGGCTCTGATTACCAAATGTTAGCAACACACTTTCTATTCCTACATTACAGCCATGGATTCCTCAATCTCTACCAATACAGGGAAGAAGATGAACACTAGAGGAAGAGGAAGACAGAAGCAGAGGAGGCCGAAGCCGTCCTGTTCCGAGCCAAGTTGTTCGTAGCTCGTTCACTTGTATTTCTAGTCGCTGCCTTCCGTTGCTTTCCAGCAGCCCAGGCCCAATAGGCGCACCCAATGGTCAAGTCCATGACGAGAGTCGGGTTGGTCGCTAACAAAAAAATATTGTTAAATAATGACACAAAGGATGAATGTATCCAAACTACCGTCAGGCTGATTGGATTACCAGAACCGATGTAGATAAACTTGCCTATCCCCTAGTAGGACCTATATGGGCCACCACTAACAGAACCTAAACCGACAGATCTCGAGGTAGGGATCCTAAGCTAGGCCTCTAGGAGCGATGGTAGCAAGGACACATGATTTTACCTTAGGGTCGGGCTCTCTGAGGAGATAATATCCTCCTGTTTGTGTTTATTGCGTTGGAGTGTAGCACAGGGTACATGTATCTACCAAGAGATTGTAATGTGTAATGTTGTCTATCGACTAGCCCAGCCTCGGCTTATATAAGACACCGGAGCCCTAGGATTACAGGAGTCCTAGTCGGCTACATCGGTGGAGAGGAATCCTCCACGGATATGGAGTCCTTGTCTTGAACTGCAAGGCTTCTTGATTCTCCTGGTAGGTCGCCATGGGCCAAGCGAAGTGCCCCAAGACGAAACCGATCTAGGGGTCCTCAGCCCGGCTCACCAGGCCGGGAGTCGATGTGGTGAGAGGTCCCTTAGACGGGACACCGTCACTCTTCCGGCCATCAGCAGCTGATAGAGGCAAAGGTGTCCCGATGTTTCGATGAGATGGTGGCTATCGTTTTCTGTGGGAGTCGACCTTGACGATCCGACTACGAACGTGCGAGACGTCGCGCCTTAGCAATCGCTAAACCAACTTCCGAGGGGTTATTGACCACGCCGGAGCACGATCAACCTGACCACGAGGGCCTGTTTCCTGCGAGCAAACGAAGAACAAGCAAGAAACTGAGATTGTAATCTGGATATTGCGAATATAAGATGAAAGCTTTATTGATCAAGGTGGGGTTCTGTGACGTCTTGGTCTGGTCGTTGGACACAAACGAAGTACGCGAAGTTGCAGCTATGGCGAACTTTTAATCTAAACAAAACCCAAAGTCTAAACGACGCCCTAAGGGCTGTATATATGGAGGAAGAGAGGGGAATTTCGTGGCCCTTGAGGGTGGGGTCCGAAACCAACCCTAACTCTTGTTTCCCCACACATACGGACTCTAAAAATAGCCTATACTTAAGTATTTCGAAATTACATGGGCCTGGCCCATTAATAAGGTGACGCAGCACCTAGAATAGCCTATGGACGAATATTATGAAGTGGCATCTTGTATATTTCGTCCAAGGCTTTATGCACTCCTTATGGCGGCTTCAAAGTCCTGAAATCATCACTTGTAACTCCGTTCTTGATCCCCTTGCGCATGCCATCAACTCCATGCGTGTTCTTGCTCCAATGTTCATCCTTCTCCAAGCTAGGCCCTTCATTTGTAAGCAAAACAAATGTATCCAATTTAGGCAGCATCATAATCTCATGAACATTAGAATCATTACCAAGAAACGAAAGTACCTGGTAATTTAATTGGCGTGCGCGAGCTCTAGTAATTGGTCCAGTATATGTAACAGTAGGGGCTGTGGGTGTAACAATGGTATTGATGTCCTCATCATGGGGAAATGTAGTCTAGTGCTTCCATGAGCCATAGTAGTCCGCTACAGCTCGGGTCACCGGAGTTATGTTAGCCCAGCACTACTGCTCAGGACACTTGACTGGCCGGCATGTGTTTCACTTCGTTCCTGTGTCTGTCCCTTCGGGGAAATGTCACGCGGTGACATCCGGAGTCCTGCCTAGCCTGCTACAGCCCGGGTTCCCCGGAGTCCTGTTAGCCCAGTGCTATAGCCCGGATTCATTCGCTGATGACCGGCATGCTCGATGTGATTCATGAATGCCTATCCCCATAGGTTAGTGCCGCTTTGGGTTCACGACTAGCCATGTCGGCCCGAGTTCTCTGTCATATGGATGCTAGCAACACTATCATATACGTGAGCCAAAAGGCGCAAACGGTCCCGGGCCAGGTAAGGTGGCACCCGTGGGAATACCGTGCGTGAGGCCGCAAAGTGATACGAAGTGTTACATGCTAGATCGGTGTGATTTAGGATCGGGGTCCTGACAAGAAGTAAAATTAGCTGCACCTATTAAAGTTGAGGAAAAGACTGTCACTTATAATGATCCTATTGTTCCTACTACTTATGTTGAGAAACCACCTTTTCCTGTTAGGATAAAAGATCATGCTAAAGCTTCAACTGTGGTTCGTAAAAGCAATATTTGAACTTATACACCTCCTGAGAAAGTTAAAGTTGAACCTAACATTGCTATTGTTAAAGATATGTTGTCTGATAATATTGATGGGCATGCTATTTATTTCTGTGATGAAACTGCTAGAATTGCTAAACCTTGTGCTAAAAATAAACCTAGACCTGTAGTAGGCATGCCTGTTATTTCTGTTAAAATAGGAGATCATTGTTATCATGGCTTGTGTGATATGGGTGCTAGTGCTAGTGCAATACCTATTGACTTATACAAAGAAATTACGCATGATATTGCACTTGCTGAGTTAGAAGATATTGATGTCACAATTAAAATTGCCAATAGAGATACTATTTCACCAATGGGAATTGTTAGAGATGTTGAAGTCTTGTGTGGGAAAACTAAATATCCTGCTGATTTTCTTGTTCTTGGTTTCCCATAAGATAGCTTTTGTCCCATTATATTTGGTAGACCCTTCTTGAACACTGTTAATGCTAAGATAGACTGCAATAAGGATGTTATTACTATTGGTTTAGGTGATATGTCTCACGAGTTCAACTTTTAAATTTCGTAGACAACACCGTGAAGAGGAATTTCCTAGTAAAGATGAAATTATTGGTCTTGCTTCCATTGCCGTACCTCCTAGTGATCCTTTAGAACAATATTTGCTAGACCATGAAAATGATATGTTTATGAATGAAAGAAGGGAAATAGATGAAGTATTCTTTAAACAGGAACCCATTCTGAAACACAATTTGCCTGTCGAAATCCTAGGGGACCCTCCTCCACCCAAGGGTGATCCCGTGTTTGAGCTTAAACCGTTACCTGATACTCTTAAATATGCTTATCTTGATGAAAAGAAGATATATCCTGTTATTATTAGTGCTAACCTTTCAGAGCATGAAGAAGAGAGATTATTGAAAACTCTGAAGAAGCACCGTGCTGCTATTGGATATACTCTTGATGATCTTAAGGGCATTAGTCCCACACTATGTCAACACAAAATAAATTTGGAGAAAGATGCCAAACCAGTTCGTGATCACCAACGACGGCTGAATCCTAAGATGAAAGAAGTGGTAAGAAAGGAAATACTAAAGCTCCTTGAGGCAGGTATAATTTATCCCGTTGCTGATAGTCAGTGGGTAAGTCCTGTCCATTATGTCCCTAAAAAGGGAGGTATTACTGTCGTTCCTAATGATAAAGACGAATTGATTCCGCAAAGAATTATTACAGGTTATAGGATGGTAATTGATTTCCGCAAATTAAATAAGGCTACTAAAAAAGATCATTACCCCTTACCTTTTATTGATCAAATGCTAGAAAGATTATCCAAACATACACATTTTTGCTTTCTAGATGGTTATTCTGGTCTCAAATACCTGTGTCAGCTGATGATCAATCTAAGACCACTTTTACTTGCCCTTTCGGTACTTTTTCTTATAGACGTATGCCTTTTGGTTTATGTAATGCACCTGCTACCTTCCAAAGATGCATGATGGCTATATTCTTTGACTTTTGTGAAAAGATTTGTGAGGTTTTCATGGATGATTTCTCCGTCTATGGATCCTCTTTTGATGATTGCTTAAACAACATTGATCGAGTTTTGCAGAGATATGAAGAAACTAACCTTGTCTTGAATTGGGAGAAGTGCCACTTTATGGTTAATGAAGGTATTGTCTTGGGGCATAAAGTTTCTGAAAGAGGTATTGAAGTTGATAAAGCTAAGGTTGATGCTATTGAAAAGATGCCATGTCCCAAGGACATCAAAGGTATAAGAAGTTTCCCTAGTCACGCCGGTTTTTATAGGAGGTTCATTAAGGACTTCTCAAAAATTTCTCAGCCTTTGAGTAATTTATTACAAAAAGATATACCATTTGTTTTTATGATGATTGCGTAGAAGCATTTGAAATACTTAAGAAATCATTGATCTCTGCACCTATTGTTCAGCCACCTGATTGGAATTTACCCTTGAAATTATGTGTGATGCTAGCGATTATGCTGTAGGTGCTGTTCTAGGGCAAAGAGTTGATAAGAAATTAAATGTTATTCAATATGCTAGTAAAAATCTAGACAATGCTCAGAGAAATTATGCTACTACTGAAAAAGAATTTTTAGCAGTTGTATTTGCTTGTGATAAGTTCAGACCTTATATTGTTGATTCTAAAGTAACTATTCACACTGATCATGCTGCTATTAAATATCTTATGGAAAAGAAAGATGCTAAACCTAGACTTATTAGATGGGTTCTCTTGCTACAAGAATTTGATTTTCATATTATTGATAAAAAGGGAGCTGAGAACCCCGTTGCAGACAATTTGTCTAGGCTAGAGAATGTTCTTGATGACCCACTACCTATTGATGATAGCTTTCCTGATGAACAATTAAATGTCATAAATGCTTCTCGTACTGCTCCATGGTATGCTGATTATGCTAATTATATTATTGCTAAATTTATACCACCTAGTTTCACATACCAGCAAAAGAAAAAGTTCTTCTATGATTTGAGACATTACTTTTGGGATGACCCACATCTTTATAAAGAAGGAGTAGATGGTGTTATTAGACGTTGTGTACCTGAGCATGAACAGGAACAGATCCTACGCAAGTGTCACTCTGAGGCTTATGGAGGACACCATGCTGGAGATAGAACTGCACACAAGGTATTGCAATCCGTTTTTTATTGGCCTACTCTCTTCAAGGATGCCCGTAAGTTTGTCTTGTCTTGTGATGAATGTCAAAGAATTGGTAATATTAGTAGACGTCAAGAAATGCCAATGAATTATTCACTTGTTATTGAACCATTTGATGTTTGGATCTTTGATTATATAGGACCTTTTCCTGCCTCTAATGGATATACACATATTTTAGTTGTTGTTGATTACGTTACTAAGTGGGTAGAAGCTATTCCAACTAGTAGTGCTGATCATAACACCTCTATTAAAGTGCTTAAAGAAGTTATTTTTTCCGAGGTTTGGAGTCCCTAGATATTTAATGACTGATGGTGGTTCACATTTTATTCATGGCGCTTTCTATAAAATGCTTGCTAAATATGATGCTAATCATAGAATTGCATCTCCTTATCACCCACAGTCTAGTGGTCAAGTAGAATTGAGCAACAGAGAACTCAAATTAATTTTGCAAAAGACTGTTAATAGATCTAGAAAGAATTGGTCCAAGAAACTTGATGATGCATTATGGGCCTATAGAACTGCATATAAAAATCCTATGGGTGTGTCTCCTATAAAATGGTTTATGGAAAAGCATGTCACTTACCTCTCGAACTAGAACATAAGGCTTATTGGGCTATTAAAGAGCTCAACTATGATTTCAAACTTGCCGGTGAGAAGAGGTTATTTGACATTAGCTCACTTGATGAATGGAGAACCCAAGCCTATGAGAATGCCAAATTATTTAAAGAAAAAGTTAAAAGATGGCATGACAAAAGAATACAAAAGCGTGAGTTTAATGTAGGTGATTATGTATTGCTATACAACTCTCGTTTAAGATTTTTTGCAGGAAAACTTCTCTCTAAATGGGAAGGTCCTTACGTTATCGAGGAGGTCTATCGTTCCAGTGCCATAAAAATCAACAACTTCGAAGGCACAAATCCGAAGGTGGTGAACATTCAAAGAATTAAACATTATATCTCAGGTAATCCTATAAATGTTGAAACCAATGTTATTGAAACCGTAACCCCAGAGGAATACATAAGGGACACTTTCCGGAATGTTTCAGACTCCGAAAAGGAATAGGTATGTGGTACGGTAAGTAAACCGACTCCAAAACAGTTCTAATGGCAATTTTCGTCTATTTTGGAATATTTAGAAAAATAGAAAAATAACCCGGACTGACGCGCCCTACCCCCCTGGGCGCGCCCCCTACCTCGTGGGCACCTCGTGTGCTCTTCGGACTCCGTTTTCTTACACGTTACGTATTTCGGTCGGTAAAATTTCATTATATAATCTCTCGGAGGTTTTGACTCCCGTATCACGCAATTATCCTCTGTTTGTGTTTTGAGTTGTTGCTGCTGCAGATTAGAGCAAGATGTCTTCACAAGAGTCAGTCGGGGAGAGCCGGGTGTCTCATCCGGCACCGAGATCAATGACAAATAACAATGTTGACCACTTTGGGCCAGCAACGGAGGAAGAGATGGAGGCTAATTTGAAGAGGATAGATGCCATGGAGGAGGATCAATAAGTCACTTCCCGCTTCCGAGCTGGATTCACAATGGGGGAACTGTAGAGCTCGGCTATTCCAAACTCGGTTATCCCTTCCAATGTTAGATTTATTTCTTATGAGAATATGAAAAAGAGTGTCACTGGTTCTCCCGCAGCTATGCAGCACCCTTGGGTGCAGGGAGCTTTGGCTGTTACATGAAAACTTCGAAAGGAAATAATGGACCTCAAGCAGCAAGTCAATAAGCTCGAGGAGGAGAATCGTATCCTGAGGGGCATCATCGCCAAGAATATCACATCACCATCCCCGAAAAGAGAGATATAATCACATGGGTATGGGCACTCCCCTTGGCAACTGCCAAGCTTGGGGGAGTGCCCCGGTATCGTATCACCATCACTTCTATCTTTACCGTTTTTCTTAGTTCGATCCTTTTGGTAATATATTGATCTAGTAGAATAAAGTTTTAGTATGATCTAGTTGTGAGTTTTGCTTTATGATCCTTCTATGTAATCGAGTCCGTGAGCTATATATAATAAAGATTAGTGTTGAGTCATGGGCTTGATTATTTTGCCATGATCTTGAGTGAATAAAAGAAAAGAGGAGGAAATAAAAGAGATCATATGGATCTTATGGAGAGTAATGAGCTCACATAGAAAAAGTATGATGAATAAAAGCTGTTGAGAGTTGACAAACATAGTTTTGGTCATCGTTGCAATTAATAGGAAGTAATAAAGAAAGAGAGGTCTTCACATATAAATATACTATCTTGGACATCTTTTATGATTGTGAGCACTCATTAAAATATGACATGCTAAAGAGTTGACGTTGGACAAGGAAGACAACGTAATGGGTTATGTTTTCTTACATCTGAGATAAATTATATTGTCATGGATCATCCAACATGGTTGAGCTTGCCTTTCCCTCTCATGCTAGCCAATTCTTCGCACCAAGTAGAGATACTACTTGTGCTTCCAAATATCCCTAAACCCAGTTTTGCCATGAGAGTCCACCATACCTACCTATGGATTGAGTAAGATCCTCCAAGTAAGTTGTCATCGGTGCAAGCAATAAAAATTGCTCTCTAAATATGTATGACTTATTAGTGTGGGAGAAAATAAGCTTTATACGATCGTGTGATATGGAAGAAATAAAAGCGACGGACTGCATAATAAAGGTCCATATCACAAGTGGCAATATAAAGTGACGTTCTTTCGCATTAAGATTTTGTGCATCCATCCCTAAAAGTGCATGACAACCTCTGCTTCCCTCTGCGAAGGGCCTATCTTTTACTTTCATCTTCTACCCTATAAAAAGAGTCATGGTGATCTTCACCCTTCCTTTTTAAATTTTATCTTTTGGCAAGCACAATATGTTGGAAAGATCCTGGTATATATGGCTAATTGGATGTGAGTTTTCATGAACTATTATTGTTGACATTACCCTTGAGGTAAAACGTTGGGAGGCAAAACTATAAGCCCCTATCTTTCTCTATGTCCGATTAAAACTCCATACCCATAAGTATTGCGTGAGTATTAGTAATTGTGAAAGACTCTATGATAGTTAGTATGTGGACTTGCTGAAAAGCTCTTATATTGACTCTTTCCTATGTTATGATAAATTGCAATTGCTCCAATGACTGAGATTATAGTTTGTTAGTTTTCAATGAAGTTTATGATTCATACTTGAAATTGTGATTGAATTGTTACTCTAGCATAAGAGATCATATGACAAGAATTATATAAGTTGTTGTTCTAAGAATGATCATGATGCCCTCATGTCCGTATTTTAGTTTTATCGACACCTCTATATCTAAACATGTGGACATATTTTTTGATTTCGGCTTTCGCTTGAGGACAAGCGAGGTCTAAGCTTGGGGGAGTTGATACGTCCATTTTGCATCATGCTTTTATATCGATATCTATTGCATTATGGGCTATTATTACACATTATGTCACAATACTTATGCCTATTCTCTCTTATTTTACAAGGTTTACATAAAGAGGGAGAATGCCGACATCTGGGATTCTGGGCTGGAAAAGGAGCAAATATTAGAGACCTATTCTGCACAGCTCCAAAAGTCCTGAAACTTCACGGAAGTCATTTTCAGAATATATAAAAAATACTGAGCGCAAGAAGTTCACCAGGGGGCCACACCCTGCCCACGAGGGTGGGGCGCGCCCTACCCCCTGGGCGCGCCCCCTACCTCGTGGGCCCCCTGGTGGCCCTCCGATGTCCATCTTCTGCTATATGGAGTCTTTCGATGAGGAAAAAAATCATAGTCCATCTTCCTGGACGAGACTCCGCCGCCACGAGGCGGAACCTTGGTGGAACCAATCTAGGGCTCTGGCAGAGCTGTTCTGCCGGGGAAACTTCCCTCCGGGAGGGGGAAATCATCGCCATCGTCATCACCAACGATCCTCTCATCGGGAGGGGGTCAATCTCCATCAACATCTTCACCAGCAGCATCTCATCTCAAACCCTAGTTCATCTCTTGTATCCAATTCTTGTCTCTAAGTCTGGGATTGGTACCTGTGGGTTGCTAGTAGTGTTAATTACTCCTTGTAGTTGATGCTAGTTGGTTTATTTGGTGGAAGATCATATGTTCAGATCCTATATGCATATTAATACCCCTCTGATTATGAACATGAATATGCTTTGTGAGTAGTTACGTTTGTTCCTGAGGACCTGGGAGAAGTCTTGCTATTAGTAGTCATGTGAATTTGGTATTCGTTCGATATTTTGATGAGATGTATGTTGTCTCTCCTCTAGTGGTGTTATGTGAACGTTGACTACATGACACTTCACCATTATTTGGGCCTAGAGGAAGGCATTGGAAAGTAATAAGTAGATGATGGGTTGCTAGAGTGACAGAAGCTTAAACCCTAGTTTATGCGTTGCTTCGTAAGGGGCTGATTTGGATCCATATGTTTCATGCTATGGTTAGGTTTACCTTAATACTTTTGTTGTAGTTGCGGATGCTTGCAATAGAGGTTAATCATAAGTGGGGATGCTTGTCCAAGTAAGGGGAGTACCCAAGCACTGGTCCACCCACATATCAGATTATCAAAGTACCGAATGCGAATCATATGAACATGATGAAAACTAGCTTGACGATAATTCCCATGTGTCCTCGGGAGCGCTTTACATCATATAAAAGTTTGTCCAGGCTTGTCCTTTGCTACAAAAAGGATTGGGCCACCTTGCTGCACTTTGTTTACTTTTGTTACTTGTTACTCGTTAAAATTATCCTATCACAAAACTATCTGTTACCTATTATTTCAGTGCTTGCAGAGAATACCTTGCTGAAAACCGCTTATCATTTCCTTCTGCTCATCGTTGGGTTCGACACTCTTACTTATCGAAAGGACTACGATAGATCCCCTATACTTGTGGGTCATCAAGTAAACATGAGACCTAAATGTTATTGTGAATGTGGTTAGTTCATAATCCTTGCTGAAAACTTGAATGCTGGCTTTACATATTTACAACAACAAGAGCAAACAGAGTTTGTAAAAAAATTTCTTTATCACTTTCAGTTTGTCAACTGAATTGCTTGAGGACAAGCAAAGATTTAAGCTTGGGGGAGTTGATATGTCTCCGTCGTATCTACTTTTCCAAACACTTTTGCCCTTGTTTTGGACTCTAACTTGCATGATTTGAATGGAACTAACCCGGACTGACGCTGTTTTCAGCAGAATTGCCATGGTGTTATTTATGTGCAGAAACAAAAGTTCTCAGGATGACCTGAAACTCCACGGAGATTATTTTTGGAAATAATAAAAAATACTGGCAAAGAATCAAGGCCAGGGGGCCACACCCTAGCAACGAGGGTGGGGGCGTGCCTGCCCCCTAGGCGCGCCCCCTACCTCGTGGCCCCCCTGGAGCTCCACCGACCTCAACTCCAACTCCATATATTCGTGTTCGGGGAGAAAAAAATCAGGGAGAAAGATTCATCGCGTTTTACGATACGGAGCCACCGCCAAACCCTAAACTCTCTCGGGAGGGATGATCTGGAGTCCGTTCGGGGCTCTGGAGAGGGGAATCCGTCGCCGTCGTCATCATCAACCATCCTCCATCACCAATTTTATGATGCTCACCGCCGTGCGTGAGTAATTCCATCGTAGGCTTGCTGGACGGTGATGGGTTGAATGAGATTTATCATGTAATCGAGTTAGTTTTGTTAGGGTTTGATCCCTAGTATCCACTATGTTCTGAGATTGATGTTGCTATGACTTTGCTATGCTTAATGCTTGTCACTAGGGCCCGAGTGCCATGATTTCAGATCTGAACCTATTATGTTTTCATGAATATATGTGAGTTCTTGATCCTATCTTGCAAGTCTATAGTCACCTACTATGTGTTATGATCCGGCAACCCCGAAGTGACAATAATCGGGACCACTCCCAGTGATGACCATAGTTTGAGGAGTTCATGTATTCACCATGTGTTAATGCTTTGGTCCGGTACTCTATTAAAAGGAGGCCTTAATATCCCTTAGTTTCCGCTAGGACCCCGCTGCCACGGGAGGGTAGGACAAAAGATGTCATGCAAGTTCTTTTCCATAAGCACGCATGACTATATTCGGAATACATGCCTACATTACATTGATGAATTGGAGCTAGTTCTGTGTCACCCTATGTTATGACTGTTACATGATGAACCACATCAGGCATAATTCTTCATCATTGATCCATTGCCTACGAGCTGTCCATATATTGTTCTTCGCTTATTTACTTTTCTGTTGCTATTGTTATCATCACTACAAAATACCAAAAACATTACTTATGCTACCATTACTTTTGCTATCGTTACCACTACTATCATATTACTTTGCTACTAAACATTTTGCTGCAGATATTAAGTTTCCAGGTGTGGTTGAATTGACAACTTAGCTGCTAATACTTGAGAATATTCTTTGGCTCCCCTTATGTCGAATCAATAAATTTGGGTTGAATACTCTACCCTCAAAAACTGTTGTGATCCCCTATACTTGTGGGTTATCACCCCCCTTCGAGGTCGTCTACGGATTCAACCCATTTTCCCCATTGGAAATTCTCCCTATACCACTACAAGAGCGCATCAATTTGGACGCAAGTGCACGTGTGAACCATCTCAAGAAGGTGCATGAAGATACAAGGCACACAATCGAGCGCCACGTACAACGACTTGCGACCAAGCTCAACATCAACAAGCAACCCATGGTATTCGACATTGGTGATCTTGTGTGGCTACACCTTCGCAAAGACCGCTTCCCCACCGAACGCAAGTCTAAACTTCTACCTCGAGCGAATGGACCCTTCAAGGTGCTCGCATGCTACAACAACAACGCTTACAAGCTCGACCTCCCGCGCAACAAGTACAACGTGAGCGACATCTTCAATGTCAAGGACCTCTCGCCCTACCATGGTGATGAAGAATTTTATCCGAGGTTGGATCTTCCCCAAGGGAGGGGAGATGATGCGGAGCAT
This sequence comes from Triticum urartu, assembly GCF_003073215.2. Lineage (NCBI taxonomy): Eukaryota > Viridiplantae > Streptophyta > Magnoliopsida > Poales > Poaceae > Triticum > Triticum urartu. Next base: position 277,833,711 of record NC_053028.1, read on the forward strand.
CCCAAGGTCATCCCCATGGACCTACCTACGTCTCCTACGACACCACTTGGACCTATGACAAGAGCACGAGCGAAGGCTATCAAAGATAAGGTGAACTCACTCCTCTCCGAACTACCACTTTCTATGCATGAGAATTGGCTACTACCTCAAGCGGAAAACCTATGTGTGATCAGGTGCTTGGAGGAAAGCCCCGGACCAACTACACTCAACGGACAAGACGGTGAGGACGCCAAGTTCAATGGACAAGAAGAAGAACTGCTCAAAGCTCCCAGGCTCCAGACGACCGGCATGCTACGAACGTACGGCGACCTCCAGGCTCCGGACGACCGGCACACCCACACCCGAGCCGAATCTACGGATTTCCGGAGCCTTCCGGACGACCGACGCCCTGGACGTCCGACCGAAGCCCACCCGAGCCGAATCTACGGACGTCCGACGAGCACCGGACGTCCGGACCCTCGCGAGCCTCCGGACGACCGGTGACTCCCGGATGTCCGACGCCTGTGTGTTGTTTACGTGTTAGGCCGCAGCCTATGTACCCCTTCGCCCACCTAGACTATATATACTCTTTTCCTACCTACGTTTCAAGGTTAGCAAAGGATTAGCTCATATTTCGTGTGAGAGCTTTGCTCATCCACTTGGTTACCTTCTCCTCGGAGATAGCGCCTCCTCGGAGAAGATCCCCAAGCGGATTCAAGACCCCTTTACGAGAAGAACCTCAAGACCTCCTCACGGAGAAGACCGGCCACCTTTGTATCGTCCCTAGTTGACCGTGGATCGTGTGATCTCTTATGTACTCGAGGATCTAGCACATGTGTGACTATTTCTTGTTGGTTTAGTGATTCTCTCATGTTTCCCCTCATATTTTCCCTTGTGTTCTTCGTGTTCATCGCGGGATCCGCTCCTTTCGTGAAAGATCGGCCGATTAGGGTTCTACCCTACATCAGAGTCTCGTTGGTGCAGTCCCTTGAGATGTGGCGATCGTCTCTGCAGTTGTAGCAGCAGTCGTGGAGGGTGGTTGGTATGCGGGTCCGTGACGGGCGTGTGGTGGGAAGGTTGGCGACAACCGCGTGTCGGTTGGTCTTGGTCTGGCATGCTCGCCCATCTGACCGTGGGGGAGGGGGGAAGAGAGCTCATGCCAGCCTCACCCTGAACGATGGGGCCAAACGCCGTGCTAAGCACCTCGGGGACGGCGATGCCAGAGCGGAGGGCCAGCCCCGAGCATGGGGAGGACCCCCCTCCTCCCGAGGAGGAGGAAGATGCCGAGAGGGAAACCCTCGAGACCATCCTAGAGAGGGAAGTGGACGCCGACATCGGAGTGGTGGCCGCCGGGGCCGGGGTGGCGGCCGGCGCTCAGGAGAAGAGGGGGAAGCGCTCAGGAGGAGAGGAGGGAGATGCAACATGTCAAATGTTGGTTCGAACTGTGTTTGGTTGTTCTGAAAATATGTCTGCTGGACTGGATCGATTACTCTGGATCTTGCTTAGCCTGAGTTGTAAATTCCGGTACCTTACTGCCTCGGCCAGGCGTCCGAGTTGAGTAGCCTGGCCTGACACCCATTCTAAGAATAATCTACTGTTGCATACGAAATTTGTTGACTTTTTGTTCATTTAACAATATGCTAGGTCAGGCTATGATCAAAACAGCTCTAGTCCAGGCTAGCCTGACCAGGCATGAAGACACTCAAGTATTCCTTCGTTTCAAAATAGACGACTCAATGTTGTACTAAGTTTAAAGTTAGTACAATGTTGAGTCATCTATTTTGAAACGGAGGGAGTATCGCACAGACTTGAGGCATCAATTTTTTCACGAATCTTGGTGTCCGCATTTATTTCTGGATTTATTTTAGGATTTCCGACGATGCGCATTTAGTGGGAGGAGACGTTCCCGTCGACGACGAGGTGCCTATGATGACTTCGTAAATTTCAAGATGATATGTCGACTCAGTCTTTCAGAGGTGCTCATAGGGGTAGGGTGTGCGTGTGTGTTCATAGGGGTGAATGTATGCGCGTGTATATGAGCGCTTGTGTCTGTACTCTGATGTTAAAAAAAAACTTTTTCATGCACAATCATCAGGACACCATCCAAACTGACCCTTTATCTTCCGCGATAGGCTGGGCCTGACCACGAGTCGAAACCCCAGCCACCATCTCGTTCTCATCTTTCTGTTCCACTGAAATTCCCGGGGAACAAACACTCACTTCCAAGGATAAATCCTCAAGGTTGATTTACACGCTAGTGGCTGTGCCGCGACGTGCGGCGAGAGACATGTCTGTGCAGTGCACCGCAAACTCACTCCGGGCTCTTGCTGCCCTCCCGGCGCCATCCCCCTCCCGCCGCCTGGCGAGAAATGAATTCCTTATGCCATGCCGCCCGAGTCGCACCGGTGCGCTGGTCCGAGCTGCGGATTCTTCGCCTCCTGCCGCACCCGCGTCATCGTCCGGAGCAGCCGACGACAAGGCCGTCATCCCCGACGATGAGTTCACCCTCGCCAAGGTGAGTGGCTTGGTCGTTTCTTGGTTCTTGAGAGCCAGGAGCAACAAGCAAGTGGTAGCGCTGTTTTTCTTAGAATTTGGCGTGCGTTTGGTGCTGAATACCCCTCCATCTGCAGGTGTCTTTTGGCGTGATTGGACTAGGGATAGGTGGCTCCCTCTTGTCGTAAGTTCAAATGTTGCAGATCCTATTGTGCAAATCAGAGAGATCCAGAATGCTTTTCTATCGGTGGCTCATGCGTTTTTTGCATCCCAGGTATGGATTTGGGGCGTATTTCAATCTTCTCCCTGGTTCGGAGTGGTCTGCTCTGATGCTAACCTACGGATTTCCTCTCACAATCATAGGCATGGCCTTAAAGGCAAGAACTCTCTTCGATTAATATTAGTGCTTCTGTCAGTTATTTGTCTTTTAGTACCAAAAGTTATGCGTCTTGTGGATTTATAGTTGAAAATATCTTTTGAGATGATTGGCCATGCTTAAGGTCCTTGGGAGTTTAGGTTAGACTGTTTATTGATTTATTTGTCGAGGTATGTGTTGATTCTTGAATTATATATGCAGTATGCTGAACTGAAACCAGTGCCCTGCATAACCTACTCTGATGCTTTCGCTCTAAGAGAGAAGTGTGCTACCCCTATCCTCAAGCAGGTAATAATTATTTATGAGCTCTTGGACACACAATCTCTCCTTCCACCGCTGCACTCGATCAAATGTCACCATTTATCAATGATGTGAATATGTGATCAAACTGTCTGTCGTGTTTTCTTGTTTGGATGAAAACCAGGCCGTGTAGTTGGTAAGTTCGCTGATAGTGGAGTTCTAAATAGGAGTGCAATGCGTTAAATGTTGAAAAATAGTAAGTGAAAATGTTAGCAACACACTCTCTATTCCTCACCAATGGAGATTACAGCCATGGATTCCTCAATCTCTACCAATACAGGGAAGAAGATTTTTTTTTTTGGAAAAGGAGGTTATCCCCCGGCCTCTGCATCGGAAAGATGCATGCAGCCACTTTATTAAAAATCCGATAGAACAAAGTCTGGAGTGCAAAGTACTGCTCACAAAGCGCAGTAAAAATAAAAATACAAGTCTCAAAGCCGCATCCGGCTTAACGAGGATCCACTAAGGACCAATCCTATGCAGTGATCGCCATCCAAACCGGTTGAAAAAAACCCGAGCTGCCATCTCCCATCGGTTGCACCCAGTAGCCAGCTGCTCCCTGGAGTCCGTAGGAGTGAGTAATGAGCAAGTACGGATCCATGACGTAGCCCGGAATATAACCTGCAAGAAATTAGTCATAGGTTTTCTGTTAAAAATTATATCATTCCTACAGTTTCATATAGCCCAAATAAGTGCACATATTCCAATCCGAATATTACGCGCGAGATGTACATTCACTCCATCAAGCCACGTCCCAAACGACATCTCTATGCTATTAGGAGGTGAAATATTAAAGGCTACATGCACCGATCTCCAAAGTAACTTCGCAAGCGGGCAATCAAGAAAAAGGTGTTGTATTGTTTCATCCTGATCACAATAGCAACACCTCGAGCTACCTACCCATCTCTGCCTGAGTAAGTTATCCTTGGTTAGGATCACTTGTTTGTGGACAAACTACATAAATATCTTAATTCGTAAGGGTACTTTAACTCGCCAAATATGGAGCGATCGCGGGATTGGGCCAGAGTTGATGAGATCTAAGTACATAGACTTGACTGTGAACAAACCATTATTCGTGAGCTTCCATCTAAAAGAATCCTCCTCATCGGAGAGGTGTACCTCCATTAGCCTCCTCACTAAGTGCAGCCAAGAGTTCCAGCGTTCCCCAACTAGAGATCTCCTGAACTGGATATTCAAGGGTACTGTCTACATCACCGTTGCCACGTACTCTTCCTTACGTTGAGCAATATGATACAGAGACAGATACTGGAGAGCTAGCGGCCTATCACCTAACCACGTATCCTCCCAAAACCTTATTGTTGAGCCGTCCCCAACACTAAACTGCACCCTATGGAAGAAAGTATCCTTCACTCGCATGAGTCCCTTCCAAAAGGGTGAATCATTAGGTCTGACAGTAACCTGGGCTAGAGTTTTGGAGTGTAAATACTTGTTGCGTAGAATCTGGGCCCACATTCCTTCGGAATGCAGCGATAGTCGGTATAACCACTTACTCAACAAGCATTTATTTTTCACCTCGAGGTTTTCAATCCCAAGACCCCCCTGGTCCTTCGGTCGACAAATAATATCCCATCTTGCCAGGCGATATTTTGTCTTAACCTCGTCAGATTGCCAAAAGAATCGAGATCGATAGAAGTCTAATCTCTTGTGTACCCCTTTGGGTACTTCGAAGAAAGACAAGAGGAACATCGGCATGCTCGTGAGTACCGAATTAATTAATACTAGCCGTCCTCCATATGACATAAGCTTACCCTTCCAGCAGCTAAGTTTCTTCTCGAATCGATCCTCGATACATTTCCATTCTTTATTAGTCAATTTCCTATGATGTATTGGAATGCCAAGATAACTAAAGGGTAGCGATCCCAGTTCACAACCGAATAGTTGCTTGTATTCTTCTTGGTCCTCTTTGGCCCTTCCAAAACAGAAAAGCTCACTTTTGTGGAAATTGATCTTCAGCCCCGATAATTGCTCGAAAAGACATAGGATGAGTTTCATGTTACGAGCTTGAGCAAGGTCATGTTCCATAAATAATATAGTGTCATCCGCATATTGTAAGATGGATACCCCCCCCCCCCC
>NC_053028.1:277839952-277875638 GCF_003073215.2 Triticum urartu
CAAGAGTTAGGGTTGGTTTCGGACCCCACCCTCAAGGGCCACGAAATTCCCCTCTCTTCCTCCATATATACAGCCCTTAGGGCGTCGTTTAGACTTTGGGTTTTGTTTAGATTAAAAGTTCGCCATAGCTGCAACTTCGCGTACTTCGTTTGTGTCCAACGACCAGACCAAGACGTCACAGAACCCCACCTTGATCAATAAAGCTTTCATCTTATATTCGCAATATCCAGATTGCAATCTTAGTTTCTTGCTTGTTCTTCGTTTGCTCGCAGGAAACAGGCCCTCGTGGTCAGGTTGATCGTGCTCCGGCGTGGTCAATAACCCCTCGGAAATTGGTTTAGCGATTGCTAAGGCGCGACGTCTCGCACGTTCGTAGTCGGATCGTCAAGGTCGACTCCCACAGAAAACGATAGCCACCATCTCATCGAAACATCGGGACACCTTTGCCTCTATCACTAGCCATTTAATCTTACCGGTGCATTCTCTCTCTTTTAAATCGTTCTACGGTGTTTCTATTGAGTGGGCCCTAACCCACAGGTCTTTTCCCAGGATCTTACCCGACTCTTCTAATTTTCTCGGAGTTACTCCCAAATTCTTTTCGAAGTTTGACGTAAGAATGAACTGTCATCAGTCAAATGTCTTTCTCCAAGATCTGTCAAATTCTTTTCATCGTTGGTTCAACCTTTCCAATCTTAATTCCGGAGTGCCTCTGCAATTTTGGTGGTGCTTCTCATCGTCATTATCAACATTTGAAGACCGAAGAAATGTTTCCTCTATATCTTATCCGTTCTCTCAAAGATTCGTGATTCTAGCTTGTTGCCATCCTCTCATAATTATTTTTTGACTGTGAGAATTCTTTTCACCCATCCGGAGCATTTCATGAGTTGTTTTCCATTTCTTTTCCCCGAAGCCCATCATTTAAGAAGACTTATTCATTCTTAGCTTTCAGCTATCATTCTCCAATTTTACCGGTGCTTCGTTCAAGTGATCTTTAATCGGCTCGTGATATCTTTGTTCTCATGTATCTAAATCCTCTCAAGCATCTTTGTTCATTTTATAATTTGTCCCGGTGTTTTCTTTATCTTCTCTTCATTCATTCTTAATTCTTACAGTGGTTCATTCAAGATTTCTCTTCCTTTGTTATTGTATCGATTCATTCGTTCTTTCATCCTACCGGTGGTTCGTCGAAGACCTTCTCAAAGTTATGCAATATCTATCTTAATCCTCTCTACAAGAATAAGTGGTGTGTCAAATTCATTGTTTGTCATCAATTTAATTGATGAAGGACAATCATAATGTAATTCTTATTCTTGTTTCATTCAAATGATTAATTCTTTATTCTAGAGGCCCTTCAAATTCTCGGTTTCATTTGTTTTCATCTTCTCTTTTTCCCGGAGTTCCAACTTCTTTCAATTATATTATCACGGGGATCTCTATCTAAATCATTGAGAGGCTTCAATCTTATTCTTTTCATCAGTCAATTATTTTGGATCATTCTTTTATTACCGAAATTCTTCATGAAGGTTCTATATGATGGTTCGTCAAGGATTCTTTTCATTCTTCAATTGTTCTTCAAGATCTCTTTCGAAGTTATGATCCGCCAAGCTATACTTCAAGTTTTCTTCATCTTGCAATCCGGAGTGCAATTCTTTCTTCTGTATCACTGGAGGTGGTATAAAGTCATTCTTGATAATTTGAGTTCATGCTTCATGATTCACATATTGTTAAGAATGAGATATTTTAAATCCATCAATCTCGTCATTTGAGTTATCTTGGGTTATATTTCACCTAAATCTTTCCCTAAGGATTTTGCTATTAATGGTGATAATATATGATCCAAGTTCTTCATATATCCTCCCGGTGAAATAATTCTCTCGTCTCATCGGTCATACCAATCCAATTCTTTTCCCATGAGTGGCAGGTTGTCACCTCATAATTTGAGATGTATTCCATAAGACCATATCAAGCTTATTCTTTTCGTTGTTGGTTTTTCCAACAACTCCGTTCGACCCTTCTCTTAAGGATACCTTTTCAAGCTCTTTTGTAGCAGAAGTTGGCATTTTCTTCTACATTCTTTTGTCTCAATTATCTTTATTCTATTCTTTCTCCCGGAGGTCTAATGATGTTGCTCTTTTCACTCCTCATCTCGGTTTGTCAAGATCATGTTCAATTTCTTCCATTTATAGTCAAAGTGCTGTCCAAATTATATCAGTCTTATTCCTTCTCTATCTTGATTAACCGGAGTGTCGTGTCCTCTGCTCAAGTTCTTTTCACCGTATCAAGTCTTGCATAACTTCTCAATCGGAGTGCTGCTCGAAGTTGTTCTTCCTTGTCTCTCTTTTCTAACGGAGTGTTCTCAACTTCGCTCATCTCCGTCGTATTCTTTTCTCGAGATGGCTTAACCTTTTCAAGGTTCGTGGTTTCACTCGTTTGTCAAAGAAGCAACTTAGTTTTACCTCTTCTCTTTCTCTTCCGTTTTTCCCTCTGGTGCCATCCTAGATCTCGGGATGAGATCCTCTCGTAGTGGTGGAGTGTTGTGACGCCCCGAGACCGATGTGCCAGGTGTCTTCCAGTTATTCGCCGGCGTTGCCATGTCATTTGCTTGCATGTTGCATCTTATCATGTCATCATGTGCATTGCATCATCATGTTTTCAAAACTTGCATTCGTCCAGGGTATCCCAGTTCTCCTCGTTGTCCGTTCTGAGCCCAGACACACTTGCACGCGCCCGCGGCATGTCCGAAATATTATTTTATAAGTGGCCAGGAAATGTTCTCGGAATGGGATGAGAGTTGGCATGTGGTCTTATTTTAGTGTAGATAGACCCCCTGTCAAGTTTCATCGCATTCGGAGTTCGTTTGACGCCCCAACGGATTACTATAGCGGCAGTATAGCCGGTCTAACGTCAGACGTTTTCGGTCTCCGGAAACAGTTGCCGGGCTGCATCTCTCTTCTCTTCTCTCAACCCAAAGCTTTCTGCACGGTCCGCTGTCAACCGCCAGGCCCCGAAAACCTCTCTGCACAGTGCACCGAACCCCTCGCGCACGTCCGGAAGTTGTCCCGGACCCGACCCGAGCAGTCGTCACCGTTGAGTCCGGATCATCCCCAAACATCTACAGAACGTCACCGTTTGCCTTTTTGGACTCCCTAGCTATTTTATCCGTGATCGTCCGATTGCGATCGTAGGGACGAGGTAGCCCCTAACCTAGTCTGTGAGGTATATATATACTCCACTCCTAGTCTATTTGGACAAACCCTAAAAATTAGGACCCTTGTCCCATCCCACCGCCGCCAGCATCTCCCACCTCGGGATCCTCCCCAAATCCAAAAATCCTCCTCGAATTTCTAACCGGACCAACCCCCTCGTAGCCGGCGACCACCTGCAGCAGGACCCTGCGCGCCCCTGCCTCCCTTCCGGCCTTCTCCTTCCATTCTCTCCCTCGTTGCCCTCTCTCTCTCTCTCACCTGGTTCCCTCTCTCTCTGGTTCTTCACACAGGAGCCGCAGCGCCATGGAGCATGGCCGGAGCTCCTTCCTCGACGCTTGTGCCGACCAAGCCCCGACGTCGCATGGAGACGGCCCGCCATCTCCATCGCTCCTGGATCTGGTGCCTCGCCGGAAAACTCCGTCCTCGTCAGGACCCCGTCGCCCTCCGCTGCTGCCTCCCCATCGCCGATGCATCACTAGAGAACCAAGGCCATGGCTTCCTCTGCTTCAGATCAAGGCGCCGGCCGGCGGATCCGCCCCCTCTCAGCGTTCACGTCGGGATCCGGCCAATCTTCCCATGCTCCGCCGCCCCGGACCCGTTCCCGGCCGTCGCAGCCGTGCCTGTTCCCGCCTTTACTTCGAACGGGAGGAGCTCGCCCGTCACCGTTGACCGCGTCCGCGTGGGCTGCGTCGTCGCGCTCCAGTTCCGCCAGCGCAAGCCGGCCCGCTGCACTGACTGGGCCGAAGCCCATGGTGAGAACCCCCCCCCCTTCAGACCTCTGTCCGGTTGGGCCAGTAGTTGCAGCCCGTGCCACGTTTTTTTAGTTGCGTGTTTTAGCTATTTTTCCAGGGTTTGCAGTTTTGCAGAAACACCCTTGAACTTCATGCATTTAATAACTTCACACCGTGCATCGGATCTAAATAAATTATATATGAAAGTTGCTTAGAATTTTTTCTAGTTTAGTAATATGCAACTTTCATCTATGTTTAAAATGTTTAAAATGATGTTTGTTTAAATTTGCTTAATAACTTGCTAAAATGATTTATTTCATAACTAAATAACCGTAACTCGGAATTTAATAAACTTTATATGTAAATGGGGTAGAAAATGCCTAGATTTACTTGGTGCACTCATCTTGCATGTTTAACAACTCTAAAATAATGTTTAGGGCAGAACAGTACCAAATCTATAATATGCTCATGAGGAGTTTCCGGAATTGTTGTTCGTTGCTTCCGGCCTCATTTAAACTTGACTAGATAGGTAGTTTACTTTGCTTCATCCTTGCCATGTTAAGAACATTTAATATTGTTGGGGTACATAAACGATAGAGAACTAAATAATTGATGTGGTGTTCCGTCAATATGCAACCCGTTGCATATTGAGCTCCACTTAACTTGTAGTGTTGTTTGTGCACTTTGCCATGCCATGCATATTTAAACCGGACATGCATCATACTTGGCTGTGCATCATGCCATGGTTATGTGATAGTTGTTTACCATGTTGTTTGCTTCTTTCCGGCGTGCTTCTTCGGTTGGTTCCGATAACGTTGCGTTTGTGAGGATTCGTTCGACTTCGTCTGTTTGTCTTCTTCATGGACTCGTTCTTCTTCCTTGCGGGACTTCAGGCAAGATGACCATACCCTCGAAATCACTTCTATCTTTGCTTGCTAGATGCTCGCTCTTTTGCTATGCCTATGCTGCGATACCTACCACTTGCTTATCATGCCACCCATATTGTTGAACCAAGCCTCTAACCCACCTTGTCCTAGCAAACCGTTGTTTGGTTTTTTTACCGCTTTGCTCAGCCCCTCTTATAGCGTTGTTAGTTGCAGGTGAAGATTGAAGTTTGTTCCTTGTTGGAACATGGAGATGTTGTTCCTTGTTGGAACATGTTTACTTGTTGGGATATCACATTATCTCTTATTTAATTAATGCATCTATATACTTGGTAAAGGGTGGAAGGCTCGGCCTTATGCCTGGTGTTTTGTTCCACTCTTGCTGCGCTAGTTTCCGTCATATCGGTGTTATGTTCCCGGATTTTGCGTTCCTTACGCGGTTGGGCTATTATGGGAACCCCTTGACAGTTCGCCTTGAATAAAACTCTTCCAGCAATGCCCAACTTTGGTTTTACCATTCGCAACCTAGCCTCTTTTTCCCTTGGGTTCCGCGGACTCAAGGGTCATCTTTATTTAAACCCCCGGGCCAGTGCTCCTCTGAGTGTTGGTCCAACCCGTCAGCCGCCGGTGGCCACCAGGGGCAACTCTGGGCTGGCCTACCAGAAGTTTAGACAATCTGAGTGTGCCCTGAGAACGAGATATGTGCAACTCCTATCGGGATTTGTCGGCACATTCGGGCGGTGTTGCTGGATTTGTTTTAACTTGTCGAAGTTTCCTTGTAGAACCGGGAAACCGAGTCTGATCAGAATGTCTCGGGAGAAGGTATATCCTTCGTTGACCGTGAGAGCTTCTCATGGGCTATGTTGGGACTCCCCTGCAGGGATTTGAACTTTTGAAAGCCATGCCCGCGGTTATGGGCAGATGGGAATTTGTTAATGTTTGGTTGTAGAAAACCTGAAGTTACCTTAATTAAAATACATCAACCGCGTGTGTAACCGTGATGGTCTCTTTCCGACGGAGTCCGGGAAGTGAACACGGTGTTGGAGTTATGCTTGACGTAGGTTGTTCTAGGATCACTTCTTGATCATAGTTGTTCGACCATGCTTTTGCCTTCTCTTCTCGCTCTCTTTTGCGAATATGTTAGCCACCAAATATGCTAGTCGCTTGCTGCAGCTCCACCTCATACCTTTTACCCTTCCTATAAGCTTAAATAGTCTTGATCGCAAGGGTGCGAGATTGCTGAGTCCCCGTGGCTCACAGATACTTCCAAAACCAGTTTGCAGGTGCCGATGTTATCGAGCAGGTGATGCAACCAAGCTCAAGGAGGAGCTCTATGAAGATCTTGTCCTTTATGTTGTTTTCGTTCTAGTTGATCAGTAGTGGAGCCCAGTTGGGGTCGATTGGGGACCTTGTCGCATTTGGGGTTCTTCTTTTATTTTGGTTCCGTAGTCGGACCTTGTTTGTATCTGGTTGATGTAATGTTATATTCATGTATTGTGTGAAGTGGCGATTGTAAGCCAACTATGTATCTCTTTCCATTATGTATTACATGGGTTGTGTGAAGATTACCTCACTTGCGACATTGCTTTCAATGCGGTTATGCCTCTAAGTCGTGCTTCGACACGTGGGAGATATAGCTGCATCGAGGGCGTTACACCATGAGATGTACTCTTCGGGGTCGTTGCTACCGGTGAACTTGGGCATGATGAACTTTAGCTTGCCGTATCATTGCTCTTCATTGTGTTGGGGTCGGGGGTGATGACGCCCATGTCGGTGAGGATTGGCAATCTCATGTTGCTCTTGGTGAGGAGGATTGTCTTCCTCATGTTGCTCTTGGCGAGGAGGATTTCCATTGTCTTCATGCTCTCGATTAACTTGATGGTCTTGGCGAGCTTGTGGAGGAGCTTCTCGAGCTTGAGGAGGAACTTGATGGTGCACGCAAGCTTGATAAATCCTCTCGCGGACTTCTTCGCGAAATGCTTCGTCATGTTCACGAGCTTGTCGGCCTCGGTTGGCTACGGCTCAACTTGAATCGCGTAGATCTCGTTGTGCCTCAAGTGCTTGAGCATCACGGAGTTGTTGTTCTTGATGTTGCACCTCGGCATCTTGTGCATTTTGGTGTAGACGCGCGTGTTCTTCCTCTTCATGTTGGCGTTGTCGTTGCCGTTCTCGTGCTAGCGCAAAGGCTTCTTGGGTTTGACATCGTCGGTGCTCTTGCGAGTCAGTGTCGCGTAGAGGATTGAGGCTTGCTTGATGCTCGTTGCGCGCGGCACGGCGAAGAGTGTTCGATGACGGTGTACTTGAGCTGGAGAGGGTAAAGTCGGAGTGGCGACTTGAATGGCTCCTTCTTGAAGTGGAAGAAGAGCGGTTGAGGAACAAAGCGCGAATCTCGTCCATCCTTGCGTCATTCTCTTGCTTGTGATCGTCAAGCTTGTGGTCGAAGTAGTCCCTTATACGTTGCTCAGAGAGTCGCAAGTCGGTGGTGAGGTTGTCAATGCGGTCACTCATGGCTTGTTGTTCTTGATACAAAGCACGTTGTGCACCAGAGAGGTGGCTCTTGGTGACGAAGGAGTTCATGTCATCGTCTTGCTCCATGACGAGTGGGTTGGTAGAAGTACTTGGCCTATCCATCATTCCAAGACAAATGTGAGTGGTAGAAAGAGAAGAACGAATACCAAATGTACCTTGACCGAAGTTGAAAGTGGATCGATGATGACTCCAATGTAGGACAAGGGAATAGCACAATTGGTGTGAATTCTTGTCGGTTTCTCACACCTACACAAGTAAAAGCTTATGGTGGAGCTTGGTTAGGATGGTGGCACAATTTTTTTTGATGTGAATGTAAGCAAGATTCAATAATGTTGGAGAATATTCATGACTTGTAAATGCAACAAGTAGACCAATAGCAAGATATGGTGCACGGAAACACAACACACGGAAAGATAAATGGGGTCGTGCAACCAAGGGTGAGCCACAATGTGGGATCCACAAAAATGCTCTTGTTGCACAACACTAGAGAGACACTAGCACGATTGCACAATAGGCGGATACGAACTTGTGCACAACCTACTAAGCAAAAATGCAACGACTTCTATCCCAAGTATGATGTTCCAGAGATATGATCCAAGATGATCGAGTATGACAATCTTAATGTTGTGTGATGCTATGGTTCTTGCTTATAAGCTCTTTGCTTATCTTTTCTCTTTGCTTAAAAGCTTGTTTGGCTCTTTGATGTTTGAGCTCTTTTCTCATGCGATGCTTCATGAACCAAGATAGCAATTGTGTATGCGATGACAACTTTGTGAGACAAGAGATGATTCCAAGATATGCAACATGATGATAGTATGTATGCTATGGGATGTATAATCACTAATGTGGACAAGTCATGTTGCCGGCAATACTCAAAGGCTAGTCTCGATGGGTAAGGTACGCAAAAGTAAGGCTATGGGGTTATCAATGCAAATGGAAGAGAGTATGATGATATCACAATACCAAGATGATACCAATGGGAAGTTGATACCACAAGGGTGTAGTCGTTCGTAGTAGTCCTTGGCGAAAATGAGCGGTGGTAATGTTGATGTCGAACCGTCCCTAGGTAGCCGAAACACAAAAGGAAACGGTGAGCCACAACTCAAATTCTCAAAACCAAATGCGACAAAAAGTGTCGGAGTAGATAGCGGTCAAGTGGTGGTGTGGGTTGGGGTATTGGAAAGGTTTGCAGAGGGGTTTGCGGGAGTTGAGTGGTGGTGGTCGAAGTGGGTATGCAGAGGCGTAGGCGGCGGTGGTCAAAAACTGCAGGAAATGCAGTTTGGTCAGTGGAAGCCGGATGATCCGGGCCAGGAGCCGGATGATCTGGGCGGATCCGGATGATCCGGGCGGGTCAATCTCGCTCGGGGATGGCTCGGGATGAACTCGAAAACGGCCACAAATTCAGGGATTTCATGGATTTTGGAGGGATTTCGAGGTGGAGATGGTGGGGGAAGGCTAGATCCACTTGCAACACAACAAACTCACGGATCAAAACCAACAAAACATCATCAAAACTCACAAATCACAAGAAAAAAAATTGGGGGCTATTTTTGTGGGTATTTTCAGATTAGGACAAAAAACAACAAAATCAAGCTAGAAAACGAAGAGGGGAGGCTCCGAAATCGTGATCAACCTTGCTCATGATACCAAGATGATGTAGGGTAGAGGCCCTAATCGCCCGATCTTTCACGAAAGGAGCGGATCCCGCGAAAATCACGAAGAACACGGGGAAGAACGGAGAGAAATCACAATGAGAAACACGAGAGGAAACACTAAACCGACACGAATAAGTCACACATGGTCTAGACCCTCGAGTACATAAGGAAATATACACGACCCACGGACAACTAAGGACGATACAAGGGTAGCCGGTCTTCTCCGTGAGGAGGTCTTGAGTTCTTCCCTAAAAATGGGTCTTGAATCCGCTTGGGGGACCTTCTCCGGTGGAGGCTCGAATCTCCGTGGAGAAGGCAACCAAGTGGATCAGCAAAGCTCTCACACAAACATGACCTAAACCTTTGCTAACCCTAAAAATGGGGAGGAGAAGGTCTATTTATAGCCCAAGGGGCGAAGGGGTAAGCGAGGGGACAAAACGGGTACACGGGCCTCGGCCCGAGTCACGCACGCAGGCGGTGGCCGGATGATCCGGGAGTTGGTCCGGACGATCCGGGCTTCGGGGGTCCGGATGGTCCGGGTCGGCGTCCGAATGATCCGGTTGTGTTGGAGCAGCTACGGGAGGGCCGGATGTCCGGGACCTGGTCCGGACGTCCGGGTGTGTCCGGATGATCCGGGCCTAGGTCCGGATGACCCAGCTTCATGTTGACGCTTCGGGTGTCATTGGGCATATTATCCGGATCATCCGGGCCGGGGTCCGGATCATCCGGACTGAGGCCGGATCGTCCAGACGGCGATCCGGAATGTCCGGGCTTCTGCTGACTTAGCCCTTTTCCTTCTCCATCTTCACGTCCATCTTCCTCTTCGGATTATCCTTGCTCCTTAGCGTCTCCATGGCTAACTCCTTGATACCTGCGTATGCACAATGTCTTCGTTTGAGGTAGTAGCCATGTCTCATGGTCATCGAAGTGGAATTGTGAGAGGATAGATGTCACCTCGGTTTCGAGAGCTCTTGCACGTGATCGAGTCATGGGTCCACTAGGCACTTGATGAGACGATGGTAGGTCCATGGGGAAGACCTTGGGATGCTCCGCATCACCAGTCCCATGCTTTATGAAAATCAAATCAAAATAACTGCAAACAAAACTCCCCTGGGACTCTTGTTTGTTGGAGGCAGTCGTTGTTTTGAGCAAGCCATGGATTGACGCTTGTTGGTGGAGGGGGAGTATAAACTTTACCATTCTGTTTGGGAACCGCCTATAATGTGTGTAGCATGGAAGATATCGAGATCTCTCGGTTGTTATGTTGACAATGAAAGTATACCGCTCAAAATATTATTCATATCTATTTCAAAACCGAGCTCTGGCACCTCCACAAATCCCTACTTCCCTCTGCGAAGGGCCTATCCATTTACTTTTATGTTGAGTCATCATCCTCTTATTAAAAAGCACCAGTTGGAGAGCACCACTGTCATTTGCATTCATTACTGTTAGTTTACATTGAGCATGACTTGACTGGATCTCTTTTACCATGAATTACAATGTCTAGTCAGTCCTTGATCTTTAAAGGTGCTCTGCATTTATGTTTTGCGGTCTTAGAAAGGGCTAGCGAGATACCATCTTGTTATATCATATCATGATTGTTTTGAGAAAGTGTTATCATCCGAGATTTATTATTATTGCTCGCTAGTTGATTATGCCATTGATATGAGTAAACATGAGACCTAAATGTTATTGTGAATATGGTTAGTTCATAATTTTTGTTGAAAACTTGAATGCTGGCTTTACATATTTACAACAACAAGAGCAAACAGAGTTTGCAAAAGTTTTTCTTTATCACTTTCAGTTTATCAACTGAATTGTTTGAGGACAAGCAAAGGTTTAAGCTTGGGGGAGTTGATACGCCTCCGTCGTCGTATCTACTTTTCCAAACACTTTTGCCCTTGTTTTGGACTCTAACTTGCATGATTTGAATGGAACTAACCCGGACTGACGCTGTTTTCAGCAGAATTGCCATGGTGTTATTTTTGTGCAGAAATAAAAGTTCTCGGAATGACCTGAAAATCAACGGAGATTATTTTGGAATATATAAAAAATACTGGAAGAAAGATCCACGTCAGGGGGCCCACACCCTGTCCACGAGGGTGGGGGGCGCGCCCTACCCCCCTGGGCGCGCCCCCTGCCTCGTGGGCCCCCTAACGCTCCACCGACCTCAACTTGACTCCATATATTCACTTTCGGGGAGAAAAAATCAGAGAGAAGGATTCATCGTTTTACGATACGGAGCCACCGCCAAGCCCTAAACTCTCTCGGGAGGGCTGATCTGGAGTCCGTTCGGGGCTCCGGAGAGGGGAATCCGTCGCCATCGTCATCATCAACTTCCTCCATCACCAATTTCATGATGCTCACCGCCGTGCGTGAGTAATTCCATCGTAGGCTTGCTGGACGGTGATGGGTTGGATGAGATTTATCATGTAATCAAGTTAGTTTTGTTAGGGTTTGATCCCTAGTATCCACTATGTTCTGAGATTGATGTTTCTATGACTTTGCTATGCTTAATGCTTGTCACTTAGGGCCCGAGTGCCATGATTTCAGATCTGAACCTATTATGTTTTCATCAATATATGAGTGTTCTTGATCCTATCTTGCAAGTCTATAGTCACCTATTATGTGTTATGATCCGTTAACCCCGAAGTGACAATAATCGGGATACTTACCGGTGATGACCGTAGTTTGAGGAGTTCATGTATTCACTATGTGTTAATGCTTTGGTCCGGTACTCTATTAAAAGGAGGCCTTAATATCCCTTAGTTTCCAATAGGACCCCGCTGCCACGGGAGGGTAGGACAAAAGATGTCATGCAAGTTCTTTTCCATAAGCACGTATGACTATATTCGGAATACATGCCTACATTACATTGATGAACTGGAGCTAGTTCTGTGTCACCCTATGTTATGACTATTACATGATCGATCGCATCCGGCATAATTCTCCATCACCGATCCAATGCCTATGAGCTTTTCCATATATTGTTCTTCGCTTATTTACTTTTCCGTCGCTATTGTTATAATCACTACAAAACCCAAAAATATTACTTTTGCTACCATTACCTTTTGCCACCATTACCACTACTATCATATTACTTTGTACTAAACACTTTGCTGCAGATATAAGTTTCCAGGTGTGGTTGAATTGACAACTCAGCCGCTAATACTTGAGAATATTTCTTTGGCTCCCCTTGTGTCGAATCAATAAATTTGGGTTGAATACTCTACCCAAGAAAATTGTTGCGATCCCCTATACTTGTGTGTTATCACTTCACCGCATGCGCCGCCGCCTTAGCTCATCGCCGACGTAGCTCCGGCCACCCAACGACCACACCACCATGTCCACTCACTTCACAGCACCACGTAGGCCACGTAGGAGCTAGCCTCGAGCCTCCAAGACCCACTACACGACGAGTTCGTCCTCGCCCGCCCAACCACTAGCACCACCCGACGCGGCTCACTCCCAGCTACATGTAGATGCCCTCCGCCGTCCATTTGGTTGCCGGAGGAGGAATCCCGCGCTGCTCCACCGCGTCTGGCCTCGCCGGTGTCATGTCGCCGGTAGGTTTGACCCTTTGACCAGGGATTTGACCCCCCTGGGTCGCTGACATGTGGGCCCCGCCCCAGGTCAAACCTAGCTTAGTAGTTAAACTAATCCTAATTAAGTTAGTTAATTAACAGAGACACTGACCAGTGGGTCCCACTAGTCAGGTTTGACCTGAACCGCCCTGTTGACCTGTTGACGCGATGCTGACACAATGCTGACGTAGTAACTCATTTTTTTGGATTTATTCTTATTCGGGAAATTTCAAAAAATAGTGCTAACTTCAAAAATTCATAGAAATTAATCTGCAACTCCAATTGAAAAGATTTATATATGAAAAATTATCAGAAAAATCCAATCTATCCATCTGTACCATTTTCATGCATGTTAGAACAACCTATGGCTGCTGTTTAGGACAAATCATATAAAGGGCATTTAAACCTTCACATATGGAGTTTGAATTTGAAACTAGGGTTCAAACCAACTTCATTTAACTTGTTGCTAGTTGCATTAGCTCAATCAACAGCATATTGCCATGTCACATTCATGCATCATATTGTTGCATTGCATTGATTGTGTTCTTCCTTGTTTGCCGGTATTTGTCCCCTCTCAGTAGACGTGGTTTCGACGATGTGATCGATGACACCGATGAAGAGCTATTACTATCTTCAGAAGTGCCACGCAAGAAAAACCCCCTTGTTCATTCCGATCCAACCCCACTCTCTCGCTCCTGCTCTCTTTTACTGCATTAGGACCACAATGATCCAACTGTTACATGCTGCGGTAGTTTAACCCCTTTCCTCTGCATGACCTGTCATTGCCACAGTAAATAGATGAAACCCACTAGCATGAGTAGGAGTTGTTTGAGCCCTGATGTGCCTACTCATTCATGCTTGTTGTCATGCCTGCTACTGCTTAGAGTTGAGTCAGGTCTGATTCATCGGGAATGAATTGGAATGTGGTGAACATGTCCTACTGTTGAGGGCTAAGTGTGTGAACATGATTTGGTAAAGGTAGCGATGAGAGCCATGTAGGAGTACATGGTGGGTTGTCTCATTGAAACCGTCCTCAGGAACTGAGTTCTGTGTTTTGTGATCGATGAACAACTACTACCACACATTGGGATCCTTAATTGACTCTCTCGACTTATTAACCGCCCCTGTCCTCTGTCTAGGAGTTGTAAGTAGTTTCTGGTGTTTGTAGTATGCTGGAGGCCGTGCACAGCGCTGACCCGAGGGTGGGCTATGATGCGGTAGGCACATGGCCCGGTGTACCGAGTCGCCCGTTTGGTGCCTCGGGAACCCTGCACACATCGTTCGGGGCCGTATGTGGAAACCTCGGCCGGACTCCCTGCGGATGGAACCTGAATAGGCGATAAACCTGGACTAAGGACTTGTGTGGTTAGTCAGGTCATGGCCGACACCCTCGCCAGGCTTCCGCTTGAAGGTTGCCGAGATACATGACGTGTACATGGCGGTAAGTGGCGAGAGCGTGTGTGAATAAGTACACTCTTGCAGGTTTATAAATGATCTATTCGAATAGCCGCGTCCGCGGTAAAGGACTTCTGGGTTGCCTGTACAATTCATAGATAACTTGAAGTGGATACTCTAAAACTCGGCAGATAAGCATGAGTGCTATGGATGGCCTTCTCGTAGGGAGACGGGAGCGGATCCATAGTGGTGTATTGATATGGTGAATATGTGGACTCGTGTGCGCTACCTCAAAAGAGTTACTTGCAGTCGTAGTTCAGGATAGCCACCGAGTCAAAGCTGGCTTGCTACAGTCAAACTCCACCACCCCTTTGTTGATACTGATGCATATGTAGCTAGTTCCGATGTAAGTCTTGTTGGGTACTTCGACGTTTAGCTTGTTACCTCAACTACGATCTTGTGCCCTCGGCAGGGTCTTGTAGATAGTTGGGCTTCTCAGCCTTTTCTGTTGTAGTTGTCTGTACTCAGACAAGTTAAGCTTCCACATGTGCTTGTTGCTTGTATGACTTGAATGCTGGGTCATCAGACCCATGTTTGTAATATCTGGCCCTTCAGAGCGTAATGAATAAATACTTTGAGTTGTAGAGTTTTGTTGTGATGCCATGTTGTATTTACACATATCGGGCATATTATGTGTATGATTGAAATGCTTGGTATGTGTGGGATCCGACAACCTAGTTGTTTATCCTTGGTAGCCTCTATTATGGGCAAATGTAGTCTAGTGCTTCCACTGAGCCATGGTAGTCTGCTACAGCCCGGTTTACCGGAGTCCTGCTAGCCCAGTTACTACTGCTCGAGAACACTTAGACTGGCCGGCATGTGATCCACTTCGTTCCTGTGTCTGTCCCTTTGGGGAAATGTCACGCGGTGACTTCCGGAGTCCTGCTAGCCTGCTACAGCCCGGGTTCCCGGAGTCCTGTTAGCCTAGTTGCTACAGCCCGGATTCACACGCTGATGACCGACACATTCGATGCTGGTTCATGTATGCCTGTACCCATAAGTTAGCGCCACTTTGGGTTCACGACTAGTCATGTCGGCCCGGGTTCTTTGTCATATGGATACTAGCGACACTATCATATACGTGAGCCAAAAGGCGCAAGCGGTCCCGGGCCAGGTAAGGTGGCACCCGTGGGAATACCGTGCGTGAGGCCGCAAAGTGATATGATGTGTTACATGCTAGATCGGCGTGACTTAGGATCGGGGTCCTGACACTATAATCTGGATGCAATAAAATGGCCGGTTTGTTTATGCTTGCAGGTATACAGTGGAGTCTAGACATTCTATTTTTGTATTTTACCGAAATCAGTATGGCCACACACAACACTGAAGACAGACAACTGTGTTTGCTCCTGAATCAGTATCTCACATTCAAATGACTGACGAAGATTTTCTTACTCTTGAATCTGACTAAGCTTTATCAGTGCTAACTTCAGTCACTTTCAGGTTTGATTTTAACTTCTAATGCATGTATTTAGTTTGCAAACACATTGTCCATGTATCATCCTTTTGGAAATATTTTCATTAGTATATGGTCTCAGGCCCATAGTTGAGAGAAGACAAGATAAGTGTGTGGCTTAAATATGAATGACATAAAAATGAATCATATATAGCCCACTTCAAATAAGTTAAGAGTGCATGCATTTTATTCATTTGAGACTATAAGTACATGTTCGGAATTCGTATGGCGATTCAACCTCTAATACTTTATGATAAGCATCCAAATGAAAAGGGAAGTGAGGACTTGCGTGATTGTTCAAGTTCTATAAACAGAACATTAAGCAACAATTTTGAATGAACAGAAAATGGTTGATAGTTGCAAGGTCGAACAGAAAATAAACTCCACATGGTAAGTATTAATTCCATCGAAACATACCATAAGGAGGAAACAGAACATGAATCAGTTAGAGCTAACTGAATAGTAGATTAGATAACACTGAAATAGAGGCCTAGAATTACTTCATTATTGCTATACCGTGAACGGAATGTTCTAGCAATAACATGGTTTATTCGTTTATGCTCGCAGGTATGTAGTTGGGCATTCTTTTCTATCGTTCCCAAATCAATATGACCTCAGAACAATGGTGGCCGACAACCTTCGCTGTCCTTTAATAAGGAGCCCACATGCATCTGATGGAAGAAGATTTTTATGTACTCTTGAATCCATGTTTATCATAGCAACATTTCAACCACTATGAAAGCATCTGCGCCATGACATACTATAGATCATTACATGTCATTCCAAAATAACATGTCCATGTAACATGCATATTTTGCTCGCACCTCTTACACCTATGTGATTATGCACATGTTTTGTATCTCCAACATATGTTTTTGATACACTAATAGCTCAGTACAGGCCGGTATATCTAATTCTGAACTTATTTTCCTTTTCGTTCAGAATAATGTTTGTCAATCCTACCTGATAAGCTTTCTTATATGTAAACTGTAATACCATAGATTTTATATCTCCATTCATATCCATTAAATCCATGGACGTACAATGCTACCTCCCAATACAAAGTCTTCAGGAATAGTAGTTTGAATAAAACTAAGTGCAATCTTAGTATGTGCAAAACTGCAGAGATGCAAGATGCTCTCTGAATTTTACCTCACTGTTTATTATGAAAGCTTAGACATCTATTTGCTTTGGGTTTCCTAAAAGGGGCAAGAGGCTCACCACAACATGTAACCATAAATCCATTAATGCTACTTATGTTCAGTTTTACTTCTCATTCTCACTGAGATATATCACAACCAATTCTCGCAGCAATGCGCGGGGTATCATCTAGTTGTTCAAGCAATTCATCTCATCCAGTAGGTTTATAGTTTTTTGGGTAATTCATCTCATCCAGTAGCTTGATAGTAGGCCTGGTTTCTATTGGTGCATTACTTCGTAATGAAAATAAATCACAATGCCTTTACCCAATGATTTTTGTCCAGAACGAATCATATTATTTCCTTTCTACGGGTACTATATATGTTTATTATTCAGAGGTCTCAACTCCATGAGACTTGCAAAGGCAAGACGTACGTAGAATGAGAGACGTGCGAGTTTCTTAAGTTTATCATCTCATTCATGCATCACAAAACGTGAGTAGTACTATTCAAAGGGGTGAATAAATAACATGCTAATCGTTTTTAGATGACAGACTAGCTACTACTTTTTAAAATGGAGTGTGGCATTGGCCTCTGAGTCTGGAGCGATTGTACTACAAGTGTTTGATATTAACAAGTGACAACTAGCCAGTAACTTTATTGGATTTACTGGTTACATGTGATGCGCTCTCCGGAGTTGCAATAGAGGTGATATACTCTTAGGTATTTTTGGTAAAATAAATTCGTTCTTCTGTACATTTTGTTGTACGAGTTTGATGCGGCAGGTTGGACATTTAGTGGATTTTGTTTTGTTTCTTCAGACTGAGAGGCTCTAATTCTGCTCGGTTGATTGGCTGAAGTTACACGCACATATATGCCTGTCCTACAGGCTATTTGTTGTAATGCAAATAAAGCATTTCCCGGCAAAACACCCAACAACAAGATATTCTTTAGGGCTAATTTATTCAGAAGCCAAACAATGTGGGTATATTTGTTGCAATCAGAATTACTAATATCTGTTTGTTTGAGTATAATTATTTAGCAGAGAATTTCTTCTAGATGCTCTGCGTCCTCCCAGAGTAATGCATTGTTATTTAGCTGCGTAGCATATTATTAACATGCCAAGCTAAATGCAGTTCTCTCATTTAATTAACAAGAGTACATTCTACATGATCAGACCATGAGTAGCCTTGAAGTAGAAAGCCTGTAAGCAACACTTTTTTAATTATTACTTGCTATTGATTTTATTTAGCGGCGACAATTCAGAGGAAGAAAGCTATTTTACCTTTTCAATATACCCTTAGGAAGATTACCAGGGAGCTCTTTGATGACTACAAAAGTTAAGAGTGTAGTACGCAAGTTTACAGAGGAACATATCGAGTTTACTATATTTACTAAAACATGACAGTTTAGACAAACAACACACCTCAGCCTCTTGTCTAATTGGATCAAAGATGCACACCTGCCTTTTCTTGCGTTGTGCTCAGAGCATAGAATTTCATTCTGTTAATTCATCAATCATGGCATGATTTAAACTTCTATACGGGATTAGTGATTGTTTGTACTGCATTTCAAATTTAGAATTAAAGGAGACACGGGCAGGACAATTGCATCATTTGAAGGTCTATCTTTTGCATAATCTGAATTTATTATTGTGTTGGCGAGCTATGCAAGGACGGTGGTGCTACAGCACTGAGGTACGTATATTACTTGCAATTACATGCATTTGATTGCCACCTTTACATAAGCTCTTCTTTGGAAACAAGGAGCAAATGACTATTATTTGAAATATGATGTGCATCATTAAGCTCCTCTCTGGAAACAAGGAGCAAATGACTATTATTTGAAATATGTTGTGCATTATTTTTTGGTTATATTCCAAAATCCTAGATGCATAGCAAAGCACATTAGTGGATATATGAAACATTTTTTCCTATTGATTCTTGTTCAACTACTTTTATGAAAGGCAAGGGTATGCACTTTTCACAATCAATCTTGGAGTAAGACGTCTGCAGGTAAGGAGTAGTTGATGAAAGCTATTGGTTACCACACCTCTTATTAGTCCCAAGTTGTAGCATCTGAATCGCTGTAGTGTTCTTTCATAGCCTTTCTTAGCTTTGTTTATTTTCCATCAATTGGCTGACCTATATAGTGTTGTAATTTCCCATAAGTGCAAACTATCGGGCTAACATATTGGCATCTGCCAGTATTTTCCTTTATTGGGATGGTTGAAAATGCTGAAGAACTGCCTGGCAAGCATATTGGCAGCAGACTTCCGGTGAGAGTACTTCAGTTTCCATCATCAAAGAGTTCCTAAGATTAGTTAAGAAGATTCTGTTTTATTAAAGACTCATACAACTTATTTGGAATTGGATGAGGTTACTATGGAACAACAACGTTTGATATGCTAATTAATAAACAGTTACATAAGTTCATTCAGGAGTTCACCACCAATTTGCTATGGTTGTCATAAGTCATGGACTACTAATGATATAAATCCACGGATTGACCTTTTATTATACCCTGAGTGCCATCAATTTCAAGAGAATAACGAGGCATGCTACCTGCTTTGTTCTTCCTTGCATAACTACATATGCAACTTGACTTTATCAATTGTCACACTGATTTATACACTATAATTATATAGCCACCCGTTGCGTCAAAATGAGCCTGCCTTGGTCCAGGGAGATAGAGAAGAAGGTGGCTCGTTCACAAGTTCAAGATGCCCATGAGCGACGCTCTTAGTAGCTCCCAGCAACGCACTGTGTGTTGGCTGGGATCTTACTCAAATAGTATTAATTACGAGTACTGTAATGGCAGATTATACCCCTGATTAGTTGACTGATATAATTTATTTTCACATTTTTTATGTTTTAGCCCACGTTTACTTGGTTAAATAGTGTTATGATTTTTGTTCTCCCGTTGCAACGCATGTGCATTTGTGCTAGTAACCCTAAAAAGAATCGCAGAAATAAAATCGGGTTGGCCTATCTGGCGAACGTTCGCCACAAGATATGACATTTGCGAACGTTCGTTTGGCAGTTTCAGTGTGTTTGGGGAAACTGGATGGCATTTTTGCAAAACTGTCATGGATTTCTTTGACTTCGAACAGAAAAAAAGTCATCCAATCTGTGCACGATTCGAGATCTTCTGGCAGTTTAAGCATCCGCTGGCAGTTGCTCCCCTGAGAACATTCGTCGGTTACTATTTTTGATAAAATATGATTTTTGGAGTTATTATGCCTCCTCGTATTTTGGATCAGATTTTGATCATATATACAACTAACAAAACATGAGGTATATGCTACAAAAATACAAGTATTAAATTAAATTTGTATTATAAAATGTATTCGGTATAACTTCTGTGACACATAGTTCATATTTATCTTCTATCTTCTATATCTAAATAGCTAGCCCCCACTAACATATTTCTCTTAACATGCAAGTATGCCACATCATCAAGCAACATGCATGACAAAAGGCCCACCACAACATGCACTCATGCACATGAAAATGTCCACCTCAACATGCAAACATATATTAGATATTTCACAATACATTAATCAAACACAATAAAGCATATGGATTTGCAAATTTAGTTTTTGTAGTATCACTATTCACGTTTCATAGAAATCACATATCATCGAAATGTATTGCAAATATTCCCGCAACAACGTCTGGGGTATCATCTAGTTAAGTTAAATTAATGGTTAAATTTTGACTCAAACTAAGAGAGGTCCTAATAAATCCGAACGAAGATCAACCCCTCTCTCCCTCTTGATCTAAGAAAAATAATACGTAGAAGCGAACGATATGCAACGACAGATGGAGCGTCAGCGCGTTGGCGGGAAGGAGCTTTTTGGGTGGTGGTTGGCATCAACGCCGAGCTTGGGAGATGGTTCGGGAGCCTTCCAGTTCGACGATAGATGAGGGAGTCGGAGAGAAGAATCGGGGTGCCCGAAGCATGAAGGAGTCGGCTGAAGGAACATTGAGGCAAAGCATCTGGCACTGGATGGTGGGATTCAAGGATGGGAGTTGAGGCAGGGACCTCACGATGGCCGCTGGAGTGCGTGGGTCGCAGCATGCGACAAGAGGGGGAGGTGCACCGGTGGAGCGCGTCGACGCGGGTGGGCAGCACAAGGCATGTAGGTCGGGTATGGGTGACGTGTTGACTGAGAATAGCCCAGTCAAAATGGGACAGCTCACTACCTCAAACTAAAATTATCATTTAAACTAGGGAGCTCTTACTTAGGGGTGCAGAGTCGTGCCCAATCCGTCCGGCTTCGTAGGCAAAATAGGTTTAGCTTAGCTATAATTGCCCCTCTCAGTTTAATTCAAATTAAATTAATCCTCTATTTATGCGGGACTACGCGGGATGCCCGCTGGCATCCCTAGCCCTACCTACCCTGTGAACTTGGTGATTCGCGTGACTAGAGATTTGTAGTTGAGATGGTCAAAAAAAGCTAAGAGTGGATGCATCTTCCCTTTTACGAGGGTTAATTTAATAAGTCTACGCCGTGGCTAAGTGATCGAGTGGTGACAGCAGCAGAAGCAAATGTCATGATCCTGACGCGATCCATCGGCAGCTCATTGGCTGGAGTGACATGACCAAGCTGCCATGTCATCAACTTAGTAGTAGGAATAGTGATTTTTCTGTCCTCTCGCTGCACCGTCAACTTTATGTAAAAAAATCTCGTTCACATCAGTCACGTGCTGCAAATATGCACATGCCCTCTTTCACTCTATGTCGTCAATTATTCTAGGGACAATTGCATTTTTGCCCCTAGTTGGTTCCTACCCACGGGTTTTGCTCTTACTTTTCGAGCTTGCTCAGTTTTGCCCTTACTTTTTCCTCGAGGTCCCTCGAATGCCCTTTGACCGTTTGACCAAAACTTTGAAAATTCATAACTAATTCATATGAACGTAGAAAAATGCAAATAAGATATCAAAATGTTCAGATAAACATTACCTTTATATGCATATCATTTGCATTCAGGACAAAAGCACCCTTTAAACTACCTGAGGTAATTAATGTTATTAACATTATTAAAAATAAAAAGGTACAAACAATATTTTTTTTCATGAATAAAAATTACAAGCAAATGTAGGTGATGTTTCATGAACATCCTGCTATCGTATTTCCATTTTTTTGAGGTTCATATCAATTTTTTATGAAGTTTCCAAATAATTGTCAAAGTCGTTAGAACATTCATAACAAGATGATTACGAACTCAGAAAAAAGCAAATAAGATATCTAATGTTTAGAAAACATCACCTACATATGCATGTAATTTTTATTCCATGAAAAAATTGTTTATACCTTTTTATTTTTAATAATGTTAATAACATTAATTACCTCATGTTAGTTTAAAGGGCGCTTTTGTCCTGAATGCAAATGATATGCACATAAAGGTAATGTTTATCTGAACATTTTGATATTTTATTTGCATTTTTCTGAGTTAATATGAATTAGTTATGAATTTTCAAAGTTTTGGTCAAACGGTCAAAGGGCATTCGAGGGACCTCGACGGAAAAAGTAAGGGCAAAACTGAGCAAGCTCAAAAAGTAAGGGCAAAACCCGTGGGTAGGAACCAACTAGGGGTAAAAATGCAATTGTCCATTATTCTATGATTTCACCTGGTCTCTCCTGATAAATTATGATTGATGGTGAACTAATCCATGACGTCATGGATTAACTCATAACTTGTGGACTTGTCTCACGCGTCAATTCGCTCTAAAAGCATGGTTAACAATATAGCCAGATGGTTATATCATATTGTCACGTCATCTATAGCTAATTTATAGTTGGCAAGTACAATAATAAGATATAAAGATGTGCTACTTTATTAGGACTAGCACATATGCGACCACTCGACAACGGAGAACATGAACGGTGATATGAGTCATACATGTATCTTCCTTATAGCCTCTCGGCCTTATTTCTTGTCTGCTTGTTTGAGTTGGGCATGACGGTTGCCTTTTTTGTAAGCATGCATTAGCTGCTGGAGACCTCATTTTTCCTTCCATATTCTTCTGCCACATCTTTTGAAATCTTATCTAGAGATAACCATGACCGGGCCTTCATCCTCTGCTTATTAATTATTAATTTTCAACACAGCTCCTTGATGCCCAGCAAACTGGAAGACATATATAAATCGAGAGGATTGGGTGTAAACAGGCGAGGTGGGACAATTCAATAGGTGAGTCAACCTACTTTTGTACAAACAACATGATGTAGCCCAATGGTAGGGACGCTGGTTATTTACCATCAGACTGTGTGTTCGATTCATTGCACCAACAATATTTTTGCTTCCTTGTGTAAACAGGCCGCTCATGAGCTCAGCCCAAGCGGCGCAAACACGAGCGATGGGCCATGGGTGGCCCACGAGCTTGGCCCAGGCAGCGCAAAAGCGAGCGATTTTGCTTCCGTGTGTCTTAATTGGGCCAGGATAGGTGGGCGGCTCATGAGCTCCGCCCTGGCGGCACAAATGCGAGCTATGTTCGATGCACACGTCGTGGTTCTCCGAATTAGTACCACCTCGCGTATATGTTTTAAATACAAATTGAAAGTGTAAATTCATGGAAAGAAGCGTATTGTGATGGTGAACCCGACAAAGTCAATCCGTGCTTTATTATATATATATATAATAAAATAGGGAAAGATTTGGCCCACCTCCCATTCTCACATACTAGTATTTAGGAGCACGTGTTGCAGCTAGCTCTTATTCTGTAGCGGGCTCCTCTTCTCTCTTCTCTTTTCCTCTCTCCCTTTCATGTCAGCAGAAAAATAATATTTTAACTCTTATAGTCTCCTTACATAAGTTTATTGTACTCTGATATAATCTATTTCCTTCAAACCGAGGAACTAAGGGTAACTCAAAGGCACGACCCCACTCGGTCCGTGTTTGTCCGTTTGGGCCCAAACAGACAGACGGCAAGGCCCAACGTGCAACCGCATCCACATTTTCCATTTGGCGTCCATGCCGCCCCATTTTCGATGGAAACCTGCGTTCGATTTGCGTCCACACGGACATCAAATGGACGCGCACACGCCCGCTCCGTGTCTGCTTCGATCCCGCGTGGCAGTCACCCACCTACCTCTCGCCGTTCACATTTACGGCACACGGATGGGCGAACACGCCTGGCAGCCACCCGGTCGAGCGGTCATCGTCCTTTTTAATGTGGAAGCCGTGGACTAGTGGGAGTAGAGACTTCTACTCCCGACGACGCGTGCCTCCTCGAGCCTCGACAACCAAACCCTAGCCCGTCGCTCCTCCACCTCCCACGCCGGCGACAATGGTTGGCCACTGGTTCCCCAGCCGCAAGACGAGGCATGGCCACGAGGTCGGGTCGTCGTCCGACCATCGCTGCCGCTCCACCACTCATCTCCACCTCCATCACCCGCATTCCATATCTCACCGGACGGGGTAACACCTCGGATGCGGTTGTACGTCATGGCGGAGATCTGCAAGAGGTACTGGGAGACGCGCACGCCGTTGCTGTGGAGCAACATGTACCTCCCCAAAAACTGGCACCTCTTCGCGGATCGGGTGCTCATTCCCTCGATCCTGGTGAGCGACTGCGCCCGCTACAAGGAGATCAATCGACGCCGTACCCGCCTGCCGCTAGACCTCATCGACGACTGGAGGTACGCCCTCGACTCCTCGCTCTGGGATACATGACTCTGTGACGAGCACGACATCCGCCGAATATCTTTCTTTGCCGACTGTGCTCCGAGCCCGCCGCGGGCGTGCTCCACGCACGTGCTCCCAGCCTGCCCTAGCCCTGTGGGCGCAGGCTGGTTCGTGACCCGACTCCTACATCATCTCCTTCCCTGCCACCATCCACGCCAATGACGATTGAGGAGGAGGAGCTCATGTGGCAGGTGATGGAGGACTGCCTCCACACTCATGATGAGTGCCAATGGCTGGGTCTCGAGGAGATGATGGCCCTGTCAGTGGCCGGCGACGTCGCCTTCCTAGAGCTGGATGCCAATGTCAAGGAGGAGGCCATGGAGGACGTCCGTTCGGAGGCGCCGAGGGAGGAGGAGCCGACGGGATGGAACCCGACATTGGTCGGGCAGTCCTGGTCGTGGACGAAGACCGTGTCTTGCACGCCTGAGGTGGACGCCGACTCGTAGTCACCGTCCCCGCCACGGGAGGAGGTTGTGCAGGCGCCACCGCAACCACTACAGTAGGTGCCCATATTATTTCTTTGGTCGTAGGAAACCCATAGTATCAAGAGGGAATCCACATTGGAAGGTATTGGGCGAATCAATGCACATACACATTCCTTCTCCACCCGCTGCATATCCTTTCATTCATAGAGAGAGAGGTCCTCAAACTCTTATCAAAGCAGTGGTTTTTAGTCCCCAGCGGTTGTACCGCTGGGCCGAGCAGTTGTACCGCCTGGCTAGTACATCCAGTGCAACTACCGCCCCAAGGGTGATACCCTGGGGTTGCTACTGTCAGGTTGATGCCAGCGGTTCTACCGCTGCCTCTGGGCGGTTGTACTACTTATGATCTGGCCAACCCTGGAGAGTAGCTTCAGGCGGTTGTACCTGCCCAGTACCGCCCCACCACCGGACTAGGCTCTGTCGTGGGGCGGTCCTTGGGAGGGGGTGGCCTGGTTGTTCCGGTTAACTCATTTTGAGTGGTACTATCGGTGGTATGGAGCAGATGTACCGCTCGGGACTTAGCCACCACCCGTGCTTGGTCCTGATGGTTGCACTGGTGCAACCACCACCCCGACTACCACTATTGGGGTGATCTCCATCTGTTGCGAAGCGGTTGTTGGGCGGTGGTGGGGTGGTTGTTCCGGTTGTTCTTGACGACCGGTACTACCGGCCACGCCACCGGTTGTATCGCTTGGTAGGGTTTCTGCAGGGTACCCATGTTTCCCGGTTGTACCGGTACGCATAGCAGTTGTACCACTCCATTGTAAAAACTGATGTAACAGTTGGATTTGAGGGACACTATATAAGGGGTGGCTCACCTACTTTCTTACCTCTTGCCTCTCTCTCTCCTCCATTAATGCCCTTCAAGCTTTCTTGCCCGATCTTTCTTCCTAGCCACTCAAACTTGTTGATTTGTTAGGGATTGAAGGAGGAGACCTAGATCTACACTTCCACCAAAGGAAATTTGGTTTCCCCATACTTTCTTCTGTGGATTTTGTTTCTCTTGAGAGTTTGGGAACCCTAGATGGAAGAGGTCACCTCGGAGCCACATTCGATTGTGGTGAAGCTCTGTGGTGGTGTTGGGAGCCTCCAATTTGGTTGTGGAGAGAGCCTCAACCTTGTTTCTAAAGGTCCGGTTGCCGCCTTCAAGGGCACCACTAGTAGAATCACGACATCTTGCGTTGTGCGAGGGCGTGAGGAGAATACGGTGGTCCTAGTGGCTTCTTGGGGAACATTGTGCCTCCACACCGCTCCAACGGAGATGCACTTCCCCCCAAAGGGAAGGAACTTCGGTAACACATCCTTGTCTTCACCGGCTCCACTTATGGTTACTTCTTACCTTTACTTTGTGCAAGCTTAATTTGTGTTGTATCCTTTGCTTGCTTGTGTTGTTGTGTTTGCTAGCATCATATAGGTTGCTCACCTAGTTGCATATCTATACAACCTATTTGTTGCTAAAACTAATTTGTTAAGTAAAGTTAAAAATTGGTAGTTGCCTATTCACCCCCTCTAGTCAACCATATCAATCCTTTCAATTGGTATCAGAACCTCATCTCTTTATTAAGCGTTTCACCACCCAAAGAGTATGGTTGACGACGGGGATAGGGTTTATGAAGTACCCGAGGCCGTGGAGTTGAATTCGGTCACCTGAGACGACTTAAATGAAGCTATGGCTTCACTTAAGACGTCTATGATGGCCAAGGTCAAGTCCATGTTTAAAGAGCTACTTGAGGGGTTGAAAACTTCGACCGGTCCGTTGCAAGTGGTTAATCCCACCGCATCGGAGTCCGAGGCCAATTCTGGCA
Source organism: Triticum urartu (assembly GCF_003073215.2). Taxonomy (NCBI): domain Eukaryota; kingdom Viridiplantae; phylum Streptophyta; class Magnoliopsida; order Poales; family Poaceae; genus Triticum; species Triticum urartu. Next base: position 277,866,572 of record NC_053028.1, read on the forward strand.
AGGAAATGGCTAAAGCTACTCAAACTTCCTCCCCTCAAGGTAAGAATGCGACGAGCACACATGCCGCGGTTGCCCCTCCCCCGGTCTATGGAGGACCGGTCCCCACACCTCATATTAACAACCTTAGCCCCCCTCCTAAGCTTGTGAAGAATGATTTTGCTAATTGGGTTTTTGTATCAAGTCTCGTTTGAATCACAACTCGACCAATCTTTGGAGAATCATTGAGCAAGCTTACTACCCGCATGATCCAAATAACCTCACCCCAAGAGAAGAGGCGGACAATTAATACAATCACTCCGGCTTGTTCATCCTTCAATTCACGGTGCCTCCCGAAGACCTAGCTCACTTGCGCTCCTTCTCTCATCCAAAGGATTGTTGGGAACATATTGTCTCTTTGTACAAGGGAAGCTCGGGCATTCAACGGTCAAACTTTGAGGTGGTTCTTGGTGAGGCCGGTGAGTTTGTGACAAATGACGATGAGGATCCTCGTGACCTCCATCGGAGATTGATAACTCTCATTGTTGCTCTTCAAGATCATGTGAGTAAGGATACATATGATGATTGGATCAAGCGCAAGTTTCTCAAGGCAATCATGCCATTCAACAAGGCCATGTCCTCCGTGATCCGTTAAAGACTGGACTTCCACACCTTTTCTTCAAGCGATGTGTTGGATGAGTTTATTGCCATGAACATCATGAACAAGACCGCCGACAACGCTCTAGCTCGTGTTCAATGGTCAAAGAATCCCGACCTTGCTTTGAAGGCCAAGGCCATTTTGGAAGAAGAAGAAGAAGCCCAACCTTGCTTTGAAGGCCAAGGCAGAAGAAGAAGAAGAGGGTTTCTCCGAAGACATCAAATATGCTTACCACGAGCACATGGCTCTTGTGTCAAGGAAATTTTGGGGCAACAAGAGAAACACCAAGCCCAATTTATCCAAGACTCAAGTGGTTCAAAGGGCAAGAAACGTGTGAGGACTTGCTACAATTGTGGCAATGTGAGTCACTTTGTGGTGGATTGCCCCAATGAGAAGAGGGAAGACAATGGTGGCAAGCTTATCTGCAAAGACAAGGCCAAGTACTTCCCCAACAAGAACAACTTCACCAAGAAGGTGCCACAAAAGGGGTTGGTGGTGCAAGAAGAGTACATCTCCGATGATGAAGATGATGATGCAAGTGGTGAAGGAATGGTGACAACCACCGTGGCCATTGCCACTTCTTCCCAAACCAAGGTGTCAATCTTCAATGCCCTCAACAAGAACCTCATCTCCAAGTGCCTCATGGCTAAAGGCATTAACAAGGTAACCTCTAACATCAAAACTTCCATCACTACTAATCCTTCTTTGTTGGAATGTGTGGATGAAAATCAGGAGGTAAAGGTGGACGAGACTGAGTTTGACAAGTTCTTGGGTAAGCTCAAAGGTGAGACCAATAAGCACTTTGTTGCTCTCCTGGAACAACTAGGTGAGGCCAATGATATCAATGAGTCTCATGAGGATACCATCACCAGGATGGAAGGGCATGGCCGTGACTATGCCAATGAGATAGCCGATCTTTCCATTGCTCTAGAGGAAGAGCGAGGTCTTTGTTTGGCTCTTGAGGAGTTACACGACGCTGATCTTGCTAAATTACAAAAAGATCATGATCATTCTCTTGTTCCTACTTGTGTGCTTAAATCCGAGAAGGTCTTACTTGGGGTTGGCCATGATAGACTCAAGGAGGAGTTTGACATACTTGACAAGGCTCACAAGGTGTTGAAGGGTGTTCATGCTTCTCACAAGGAGTCTCATGATCAACTCCAAGTGAATCTAACCAAGGATATAACCACTTGCCCTCCCTTTGTTTTAATTGATAACACACATGCTACTAACCATTGTTGTGAGCATGTGCATCTTGTGGAGTAGAATGCAAAGTTGAAAGAGCAACTTGAGAAAGGCCTTGTGACTTGCATACAAGGTGAGAAGAATCTCAATGACCTTTTGAGTAATCAAAAGGAAGTTGTGGCAAAGGAATGACTTGGGTTTGTACCCAATAATAATAATAATAATAATAATAATAATAATAATAATAATAATAATAATAATAAGAAGAAGAAGAAGAAGAAGAATAAGAATAAGAAGAAGAAGAAGAAGAAGAGGAAGAAGAAGCAGAAGAAGAAGAAGAAGAAGAAGAAGAAGAAGAAGAAGAAGAAGAAGAAGAAGAAGAAGAAGAAGAAGAAGAAGAAGAAGAAGAAGAAGAAGAAGAAGAAGCTCCCACTTAAGGAGATCTTCATAAAGGTGGGGGAGGGTGCTCATGATAAGAATAAGGACAAGGATGTGGGTGGTAATGCCAAGAAGGGGAAGACCATCCCTCCCAACAAAGTTGGTGAGTTTAATCCTTCATATGTTTTATGAGTGATGGGCATGTTTATGCCAATTTTGTTGGTTCCTTTTATGAGTACATTGAATGGTCTATTTGGGTTCCTAAGACCCTTATCGCTAACATCGAAGGACCCATTCAAAAAATGGGCACCTAAATCCAAGCATTAATCTCTTGTAGGAGTTTGCTTCCAGTGAGGGTGTCATGGTTGCTCGATAGTGGAGCAAAAAATCATATGATCGGGACCAAGGACTTGGTGGTGAACGTGCATCCAAGCCCATCTATGCCCACTCATGTCCAATTAGGTGATGCTTCAGCATCAAATGTATTGGTTCTTGGCAAGGTAGACATCTCTCAAGATTTATCTATTAAGAAGGTTATGCATGTTGAGACCCTTGCATACAATTTACTTTCCGTTCTTCAACTTGCACTCATGGGCTTTGCAACATTATTTGATCATGATACCGTGGCCCTTTTGTGGAGCAAGACTCTTAAACTAGCTTTTCTTGGGCATGCCGAGAACAGTCTTTATGTGGTTAACTTTTTAGAGCGACCCACTAAGACCGCGACTTGCCTAATGGCTAAAGTTGATGTGTGGTGGCTTTGACATCACCATTTAGCCCACATTAATATGAGATCTTTGCAAAGTCTCCTCAAAGGGGATCACGTTCGTGTACTAACAAATGTGAGTTTTGGCAAAGATCATGCTTGTAGTGCTTGTACTGAAGGAAAGCTACATGAAACGACTCACCGACCCACAACTATCATCTACTCGAAGAGGCCCTTGGAGCCCCTTCACATGGATCTCTTTGGTCCTCCATCGTTCGATGGTCTTGGGGGAAGAAAATATTGCTTGGTGATTGTGGATGATTACTCAATATTCACACTTTATTTCATGGTGCTTTCCGTAAAATGCTTGCCAAGTATGATGTTAACCATATAATTGCATCACCTTATCATCCTCATTCTAGTGGTCAAAGTTGAACTTAGCAATAGAGAAATAAAATTAATTTTGCAAAACACTATCAATAGGTCTAGGAAGAATTGGTCTAAGAAATTAGATGATGCACTTTGGGCTTATAGAACAGCATATAAAAATCCTATGGGTATGTCTCCTTATAAAATGGTTTATGGAAAAGCTTGTCATTTGCCTCTTGAGTTAGAACATAAAGCATATTGGGCCATCAAAGAACTCAGTTATGATTTCAAACTTGCTGGTGGAAAGAGGTTATTTGATATTAGCTCTTTAGATGAATGGAGAACCCAAGCTTATGAAAATTCTAAGTTGTTTAAAGAAAAAGTTAAAAGATGGCATGATAAAATAATCCAAAAACATGAGTTTAAAGCTGGAGAATATGTTCTTTTGTACAACTCTCGTTTTAGATTCTTTGCAGGAAAACTCCTCTCAAAATGGGAAGGACCCTATGTTATCGAGGAGGTTTATGGGTCTGGAGCCATCAAAATAAATAATGCCGGAGGTACTAACCCGAAGGTTGTTAACGAGCAACGAATAAACCATTATATCTCAGGTACGCCCATTAATGTCGAAAGTAATATTATCCAAACTTTGACACCGGAAGAACACATAAAATAGTCCTTCCGGAACACTCCAAACTTTGACACCGGAAGAACACAAAAAAAGTCCTTCTAGAACACTCCAGAATCGTGAAAATAAGGAGGTACATGATACGGTAAGTAAACGAAGTCCGAAAACTCCGCAAAAATATTTTTTGACAGTTTTGGAATATTTAGAAAAATAGGAAAATAAGAAACTTCCAGGAAGCATACGCTGGTGGGCACAAGACACCAGGGCGCGCCAGGCTTGCTTGGCGCGCCCAAGTGGGTTGTGCCCACCTGGGACACCTCCTGGACTCTATTTTTCTATAGTTTGCTTGTTCCCCAAGATAAAAAAATCTTTTTATACTCCCCGTACCTATTGATCACCGTATCATGGAGAAATCCCCTGTTCTTCTTTCTTGCTATTTTCTACGTAGTTCTGAAAATATGTCGTCCCAAGACTCTGACGGAGAGAGCTATGTCTCACATCTCATTGTTGACCCAAATACCTATGGGCACCTATCTCCTTATGGTCGAACTACAGATGACGAGGAGGATGCTTAGTTGATGAGGATCGATGATTCAAGCTCGAAGGAGGAGGATGTTCCTCTACCTCAACCTGGGGATATGCACGTGGAGTTAAAAGGATCGAGAAGAGGTGTCTAGAGGGGTGGGTGAATAGCCTCTTAACAAAGAAAAGTAGCCGTTTTTAATTTCTTCAAGTTGAGGTGGAGTTTTAGCACAAGTTTAAACATTCACAATACATTCAAGCAAGCATGGCAAGAGTATATGAGCAGCAGAAAGTAAAGCATGCAATTTGCAAGAAAGTAAAGGGATGGGATTGGAGTGTGCGAAAGCAATTGGAGACACGAAGATTTTTGGCGTGGTTCCGATAGGTGGTGCTATCGTACATCCACGTTGATGGAGACTTCAACCCATGAAGGGTAACAGTTGCGCGAGTCCATGGAGGGCTCCACCCATGAAGGGTCCACGAAGAAGCAACCTTGTCTATCCCACCATGGCCATCACCCACGAAGGACTTGCCTCACTAGGGTAGATCTTCACAAAGTAGGCGATCTCCTTGCCCGTACAAACTCCTTGGTTCAACTCACAATCTTGATGGAGGCTACCAAGTGACACCTAACCAATATAGGAGACACCACACTCCAAAAGGTAATAGATGGTGTGTTGATGATGAACTCCTTGCTCTTGTGCTTCAAATGATAGTCTCCCCAACACTCAACTCTCTCTCAGTGATTTCGATTTGGTGGAAAGATGATTTGAGTGGAAAACAACTTGGGGAATGCTAGATATCAAGATTCATATGGTTGGAATGGAATATCTTGGTCTCAACACATGAGTAGGTGGTTCTCTCTTAGAAAATGTATGCTGGAAGTGTAGGCACGTTCTGGTGGCTCTCCTTACTAATGAAGGAAGGGTGGAGGGGTATATATAGCCTCGACACAAAATCTAACCGTTACACACAATTTACCAAACTCGGTGGGACCGAATCAGAAAACTCGGTCAGATCGATTCAGTTCATAATGTGATCGTTAGGCATTTCGGTGGGACCGATACGATCAACTCAGTGGGACCGATGTGCTAGGGTTAGGGTAAAACCTCACCTCGGTTTGACCGATTACACAAACTCGGTGAGACCGATTTTGGTAATAAGCAAAACAGAGAGTTAGTCATGCAAACTAGGTGGGACCGATTGCTTATCTCGGTGGGACTAAAATAACTGCAACAGGCAATAGAGTTTGCAAGCCCATCTCGGTGAGACCGAGATCCCATCGGTGAGATCGAATCGATTAGGGTTTCTGGTAGTGGCTATGTCAAGTGAACTCGGTGGCGCCGGATGTATCAAATCGGTGGGGCCGAGTTTGACTTTTGGTTTGGGACATATGTGGATATGAGAAAGTGGTCGAGGGCTTTGGAGCATATCACTAAGTACTTTGAGCAAGCAAGCCATTAAGCAACACCTCATCCCCTTTTAATAGTATTGGATTTTCCTATGGACTCAATGTGATCTTGGATCACTAAAATGAAAAAATAGAGTCTTTAGCTTGAGCCAATATGTGTCCTTAGCATTTTGAAGGGGTTCCACATCCTCTTGTCCACGCCACTCCATCTGTTGAACTTATCTGAAATATACTGGATAAAAAAATTAGTCCAACAAGAGATATGTTGACATTAATTACCAAAACCACCCAGGGAGCACTTGTGCTTTCAATCTCCCCCTTTTTGGTAATTGATGACAACATGCATCAAAGCTTTAGATAAAGATATAAGGAATAGTAGGTAAAGCTTTGGAAAGGCATGTAACAGGCGTAAGCTCCCCCTACACGTATGCAATCCTCACTACTGCAGGATGCTGCTAACACGACACTACGACCACAGACCCTTCGAGAAACTGTGTGTGATGCCATAATCGCAAACGTGTTGTATGAAAACCGTCAGAAATGTGTAAAACGTTTGCGATGACGGATGCATCAAACGTGGTTCAGGTTTTAATTGCGTGTGGGATGAAGGGCATACGGTTCAGTTCAATGAACTGTTTGCGATGAGGAGGAACAAAAGAAATGGGCAGCCAGATGGAGGCGCGTGCGATACACAGCATACGGTTCACTCGAATGAACTGTTTGTGATTAGGCAACACAAAAGAAACGGCCAGTCAGATCAAAGGTGTATGCGATATACGTCATGCGGTTCACTCGGATGAACTGTTTGCGTTGAGACATGAGAACAGAAATGGTTCAACTTAACAAGATGTGTGTGATACGCGGCAAATAGGCCTGTAATCAGAAATGTGTCTGTAGACCGATAAGAACACAGACGGTTGCTGCTAATAAGACGTGTGTGTTGTGCGATGGGATTGCATACAGAACAACAACATATATACACACACACTTTTAAGGACATGCTTGCATAACCAAATTAAACATCCACTTACATATGTGGCTACTACAACCATGGCATTTGCACACACCAAAGTAAACTATTACATGCATAATTACATAGGTGGCTACTACACACATGACATTTCCACACACCAATAAAGTAAATTATATATTACATGCATGATTAACTAGCATAAACGATCATATGATCATCATCTACTTCTTGTGACGCTGCTTGCTCTGCTTGTGGCTCGATTCGGGCTCGTCGATTTGGGTAACGAGGCACTTCCTCATGTCAACGATCCGCCTGTGCATCTCGTAGCATGTGTACACGCTCTTGGGCGCAAACCTGAGGTGAGGTTCATCCAGTTGCCGCATCCAGGCCCCGTGCCAGGATACGAGACTTGTTCTCTGGGCATGCTGCTACATCTTTTCGTAGTAGGGGTCGATGATGGCCGAGGCGAGTTCGACCAGGGAGTCCTTCTTCGTGCTACCCTAGACCGTGCAGTGGTCACGGATTTCGACAAGGTTCTTGCAGGCCAAGCCCGTAACACTGAGCGCTTTTACATCATTGGTGGTATCCACCGTGGTGAACTTGTATTCAGTGCTGTTGACAAACCCGTTGAAACAGTCGCAAGGCTCTGTGGCCATGCAGTAGTGGTAGATGTGGACATGATGGCGCATGCACAACTGGGCAACGACAACCTTCTGATCTATGCCAGGACAACCGGCGGTGTATTGGAGGTCGATGCCGACCACCTTGTACTTGTCTCTAGCAAGCAACTGCTCAACGCTGTTGATGTAGTCGTCCACCACGCCCGGGTCGATGGTGTACACCACCAAGAGATCTGTCTCCCTCGCGTGGGTCTCCACTCTATGCTCGCCGAACTCCATTGGAGCGCCGCCGGACATCCCCTCTCTATGTGTTGTCGTGGGTGTGCTTGTTGAGTTGTGGGGCGCGATCGAAAGGTTGAAGAGACTAAGGTTATAATGGCCGCGAGAATTAAAGGGGAAGCTGGACGGCCAGTAATATCGGCAAGCCCTGATGGCAGTTCTAATTTGCAGCGCGTAACTCCAGCGTGCCGCATGTAACAGCATCGCGTGGCAACGTGCGTGGTGCAATCGCATGCATACGGGCCCCCCGACGTGATCGTGGGCATGCCCAACCATTGGCAGAGCGCGCGCGGAGAGACGCTAGCAGAGCGCTCCGCGGTCGCCTCAACAACGAGTAACCATATACATATAGCAGTTGAACACGCAAGGAAAAGCTGTCCACAAGCTAAGCGCGCTAACGGACGCGAGCAGAGCGCGCTAACGGACGCGAGCAGAGCGTGCCGTGGCGCCTAACGACGAGCACAGCACGTTGCGGCGCCTAACGGTGGGATAGACCTTCATTCAAGCCAATCAAAATAAGACTTGAATAGACATGTCTGTATTGAGCAAAGGTTTCACACATGTCTGTATTGAGGAATGAGGATGCAATAGCAAAATAAGAATTAAGGCCACGATGATGCGATTGCAGTGGTGGTTACAGGAGGCAAGAAGAAAGATGCATCCATCAATGCATGACCTCCTCCTCCTCAACTCAGTGCACCGGCCGAGCCACCGACCGGCGGCTAAGGAGCGGCGGCTTGTGTGGCGAGGTCAAGGTGCTTCTCAACTAAGGCATCCAAGGCTTCCAGCCGGCTGAAGAAGGCCAACGTCGTAGCGTCCTCACTGGCCTTGTAGATACCTATGTACACGATTCATTCGTACACATGGATGTGCAGGTCGACGATTTCTTGCAGGGCGAGGTGCCTTGCGGCGAGCGCGACCTCCAGGTGGACATTCTTTGTGGCGTTGGTGGGCAGTCGCAGGGCCACCAGTGCTTCAAAGAGGTTCCGACCATGGAGGCCGATTAGGGTGGCAGGCAATGAGGAAACCGGGCGCGCGGGCTAGAGGAGTACGGCGATGTCGTCCGCAAGCTTCTTGATGACGGTGAACCTGTTGGTGCTATGAACGATCATCTGGTCCAACTGAGAGTCGTAGCTGGTGTCGACGACGTCCATCCACCAGCCAGTCGCCAACACTGTTGATAGAGGCAAAGGTGTCCCGATGTTTCGATGAGATGGTGGCTATCGTTTTCTGTGGGAGTCGACCTTGACGATCCGACTACAAACGTGCGAGACGTCGCGCCTTAGCAATCGCTAAACCAACTTCCGAGGGGTTATTGACCACGCCGGAGCACGATCAACCTGACCACGAGGGCCTGTTTCC
>NC_053028.1:277876638-277903732 GCF_003073215.2 Triticum urartu
CAGGTGAATCATGACGGATATCACTGGGGAGAACCGCCTCCGCTCCATAAACCATGAAGAACGGTGTGTATCCTGTTGATCTGTTGGGTGTTGTATTGATGCTCCATAACACAGATGGTAATTCTTCTACCCAACAACCCGGCGTTCTCTGCAAAGGAACCATGAGCCGGGGCTTGATGCCTCTCAAGATCTCTTGATTAGCTCTTTCTGCTTGACCATTGGACTGTGGATGTGCCACTGATGAAACGTCGAGCCGGATGTGCTCCCGTTCGCAGAACTCCTTCATAGCACCTTTGGACAAATTGGTACCATTATCTGTGATAATACTGTGCGGAAAGCCAAACCGGAAAATCACCTTTTTGATGAACTGAACCGCCGTGGCCGCATCACACTTGCTAACAGGTTCTGCCTCCACCCACTTTGTAAACTTGTCAACCGCCACCAGGAGGTGGGTCTTCTTATCTTTGGACCTTTTGAAAGGCCCAACCATATCCAGCCCCCAAGTCGCAAACGGCCAAGTAATTGGAATCATTCTCAATTCTTGAGCCGGTACATGAGCACGCCTTGAAAACCTTTGGCAACCATCACATCGTCTGACCAGATCCTCCGCATCAGCATGAGCAGTTAACCAATAAAAACCATGGCGAAACGCTTTAGCCACCAGAGACTTTGAACCGGCGTGGTGACCACAATCTCCTTCGTGGATCTCACGCAAAATTTCACGGCCTTCTTCAGGAGACACGCAGCGTTGAAAAGCTCCTGATATACTGCAATGATGCAACTCGCCGTTGATGATAGCCATGGACTTGGATCGCCGGATTATCTGCCGGGCTAGAATCTCATCCTCTGGCAACTCACCCCGGTTCTTGTACGCCAGGTAAGGAAGCGTCCAATCTGAATAACATGAAGAGCCGCCACCAATTGAGCCTCCGGATCAGGAATAGCCAAATCCTCTTCACCAGGGATCTTGACCGACGGGTTGTGCAGCACATCCAGAAAAACATTGGGTGGGACCGGTTTGCGCTGAGAGCCCAGCCGGCTTAAAGCGTCTGCCGCTTCATTTTTCCGCCGATCCACGTGGTCCACCTGATAGCCTTTGAAATAACCTGCGACAGTATCCACCTCACGACGATATGCTGCCATGAGTGGGTCCTTGGAGTCCCAAGTGCCAGACACTTGCTGAGCCACAAGGTCCGAGTCACCGAAGCACTTAACTCGACTTAGATTCATCTCCTTAGCCATCCGGAGACCATGGAGCAAGGCTTCATACTCAGCTGCATTGTTAGTACAAGGGAACATTAAACGGAGAACATAACAAAACTTATCACCTCGTGGGGAAGTTAATACGACCCAGCCCCCGAGCCTTCCAACTGCCTGGATCCGTCAAAATGGATGGTCCAATACGTATGATCCGGCTTTTCTTCAGGTGCTTGCATTTCCGTCCAATCATTGATGAAATCAACAAGTGCTTGAGACTTAACCGCTGTCCGAGGCACATACTTCAAACCGTACGGCCCCAGCTCTATGGCCCACTTTGCAATCCGGCCAGTTGCTTCCCGGTTCTGGATGATATCTCCCAAAGGAGCAGAACTGACCACCGTAATTGAGTGCCCTTGGAAATATTGTTTAAGCTTCCGGCTTGCCATAAAAACTCCATACACCAGCTTCTGCCAATGCGGATACCTTTGCTTGGACTCAATGAGCACCTCGCTGATATAATAGACCGGACGTTGAACCGGATGCTCCTTACCTGCCTCCTTTCGCTCCACCACAATAGCTACGCTGACCGCCCGAACATTAGCAGCAACATATAGCAGTAACGGCTCCTTGTCAATGGGAGCGGCGAGCACAGGCGGATTGGCCAATTGCCGCTTTAAGTCCTCAAATGCTTCATCAGCAGCAGAACTCCAGACAAACTGATCCGTCTTTTTCAACATCTGATACAAAGGGATTGCCTTCTCACCCAGGCGACTGATAAACCGGCTTAGCGCAGCAATCCGGCCTGCCAGGCGTTGAACATCGTTGATACACTTCGGTTTAGCCAGGGAGGTGATAGCCGTGATCTTCTCCGGATTAGCCTCAATTCCCCTGTTGGACACTAGAAAACCCAATAGCTTGCCCGCCGGTACACCAAAGACACACTTGTCCGGATTAAGCATCATCTTGTATGTTCTCAGGTTATCAAAGGTTTCCTTCAAATCATCAATCAGAGTCTCCTTCTCCCTGGATTTAACCACGATATCATCCACGTAAGCATGTACATTACGGCCAATCTGCTTGTGAAGACAATTTTGTACACACCGTTGGTAAGTTGCCTGGGCACTCTTGAGCCCGAAGGGCATAGACACATAGCAGAAGGCTCCAAAGGGAGTTATAAATGCTGTCTTCTCCTGGTCCTTAACTGCCATTTTGATCTGATGATAGCCAGAATATGCATCCAAAAAACTTAAACGCTCACAACCCGCCGTAGCATCAATAATTTGATCAATACGGGGGAGGGCAAAAGGATCTGCTGGACAAGCCTTATTAAGATCTGTGTAATCCACACACATGCGCCAGGTGCCGTTTTTCTTGAGGACCAGCACCGGATTGGCAAGCCACTCAGGGTGAAAAACTTCAACAATAAAGCCAGCTGCTAAGAGCCTGGCTACCTCTTCTCCAATCGCCTTGCGTCTTTCTTCGTTAAACCGGCGGAGGAACTGTTTCACCGGTTTATATTTAGGATCCACATTAAGTGTGTGCTCAGCGAGTTGCCTCGGTACACCTGGCATGTCGGAGGGCTTCCATGCAAAAATGTCCCGATTCTCACGGATGAACTCGATGAGCGCGCTTTCCTATTTCGGATCCAAGTTGGCACTGATGCTGAACTGCTTGGACGAATCGCCAGGTACGAAGTCAACAAGCTTAGTTTCTGCTGCCGATTTGAACTTCAGGGCCGGATCATGCTCCGTAGTTGGCTTCTTCAACGGAGTCATGTCCGCCGGATCAACATTGTCTTTATAGTACTTCAACTCCTCGGTGGCACAAACCGACTCTGCATAAGCCGCATCTCCTTCCTCGCATTCCAAAGCGATTTTGCGGCTTCCGTGAACCGTTATTGTCCCCTTGTGACCCGGCATCTTGAGCTGCAAATACACATAACAGGGCCGAGCCATAAACTTGGCGTAGGCCGGTCGCCCAAACAGGGCATGATATGGACTTTGGATTTTCACCACTTCAAACGTCAATGTCTCCGACCTGGAATCATGATCATCCCCAAAGGCCACTTCCAGAGCTATCTTACCAACGGGATATGCTGATCTGCCAGGCACTACACCGTGGAATACTGTATTAGACGGTTTGAGATTCTTATCTGTTAGTCCCATACGACGGAAGGTCTCATAGTACAGGATGTTAATGCTGCTCCCTCCATCCATGAGCACCTTGGTGAACTTATAACCTCCCACCTGAGGCGCCACCACCAGAGCCAACTGACCCGGATTATCGACCTGGGGTGGGTGATCCTCTCTGCTCCATATGATTGGCTGTTCAGACCAACGTAGATAACGGGGTATGGCCGGTTCAACAGAGTTGACTGCCCGCCTCTGAACCTTCCGGTCTCGCTTGTCCAAGCTAGTGGTGAAGACATGGTACTGCCCACTACTCAACTGCTTTGGGTTGCTCTGGTAACCTGACTGTTGCTGTGTTGGTTGTAACCACCCTGGTTGTTCTGACTATTTTGACCATTATGTCCGCCCGGATTACCATTAAATCCTGAACCGGAACTTCCTCCACCGTAACCCGGCCCGGATCCTGAGCCACCACAGATTCATGATCATACCGGAAATTATTAGAATTCTTGAACTCCTGCATAATAAAGCAATCCTTCCAAAGGTGGTTTGCTGGCGCCTCCTTCGTCCCATGTCTTGGACAGGGCTGGCTTAGCAGATAGTTTAGGCGGTTTGGGTTAGGGTTGGGTGCTCCATTACGATTTTTCGGCTACCCTTGCGTCGCTGGCCATTGTCCTGTGCGTTGGTATTAGCCACAAAGTCCATGTTACCATCCGCTTTACGCTTGCCTCCTCCGCCATTGCCTACCCAGTGATGCTGCTGACCTTTGGAGCTGCTGTTCTTCTTCCCTTTCCCTGTCTTGTCATCATCAGATTCGGGATCCTTGGTACTATCAGAATCAGCATATTTCACCAAAGCGGCCATGAGGGTCCCCATGTCGGTGCAATGACGCTTCATCCGTCCCAATTTCAACTTCAGGGGCCCAAACCGGCAGTTGCCTTCTAGGGTTAATACTGCGGTGTCAGCGTTGATGCGGTCTGAGGAGTGCAACACTTGTGAAACCCGGCGCACCCAATGAGTCGTTGATTCTCCTTCCTCCTGGACGCATGCAGCTAAGTCCACTATCGACATAGGCTGTTTACAGGTATCCTTGAAATTGCTGATAAACCGGGCTCGTAATTGGGCCCATGAACTGATAGAATTAGCTGGCAAGCTTTTTAACCAAGTACGGGCCGTTCCTTCAAGCATCATGGTGAAGTATTTCGCACACGCCGTGTCATCCACATCAAGCATCTCCATGGCCATCTCATAGCTCTCCACCCATGTCTCTGGAGGTTGATCCGCCGTGTAATTTGGTACCTTGCGCGGGCCTTTGAAATCCTTGGGCAGGCGCACGTTGCGTAAAGCGGGATAAGGCAAGGCACCCCCAAAGAACTAGAAGTAACACCAGGTTCGATCGAGATGGTTGGACGAACCGGCGTGAGCTGCCGAGCCTGATGCTTGTGCGGCTAACTCGGCCTCCCTGCGCGCTCGGGCCCGGTTCACCACTTCCTGAGCGTCATCAGCACCACCCGTCGGGTTGTTGCCACGGGGTGCTCCACGTCGTTCATTACTCGACACTGCTGGTTCATCCATATGTCTGCTATAGCTCCGGCTTGGACGGGGGGTCGAGTGGATCCGGTCGCGGCTGTACGAGTACGCTTCCTGTTGGGCCAAAGCTGTCCTCAGAAGTTCCTTGACCCGTCGCGTCTCTACTGCCTGCGGCGAGTCACCTTCAATTGGAATGGCCTCCAGCCGTGCAGCAGCGGCAACAAGATTGTCCATTGGGTTGGAGTAGTGACCCGGAGGTGTTAAAGCATCTGAGGTATAATGGTGTTTTGACGAGGCGGGTCCATCTGACGAGGCTGAACCGGTGCACCGGTCCCAGGGGCTTCTGCCCGGTTCCCCTAGCGGATTGCCGGCTCTTGGTCCTGGAGTGTTGAAAAGGTCTCTGGCCTCGAAAACCGGAGGTAAGCGGGATCGGTGCTTCCTCCTCATGACTTCATGCGACGCGCTCTGGTCCAACATAAGCCTGTAGGCCTGTGCGTCTAAAGCGGCCCGCTCTGCGGCCATCCTGGTGTCCTCAGCCGCCAGATCCGCCTTGGCCTGGGTGATCTGTTCCTTTACCTTTGCAATCTCCGTGTTGTGAACGTCCTGATCTGGCGGATTAACTTCCGCCATAAGCACAGCCAACGCATCAAATAGTTCTGATAGAACCTGTAAGTGCATCTAGTGCTACCCCTAGTTGGTTTTGGAGTATTGACGACAAACCTAGTTGAGGGACTAATGTGTTTGTGAGAATTGCTGGATAACACAGGTAGAAGTCCCTCATTGATTCGGTTTCTACCAGAGATGACCCCTAAAAATGTATGAAGACATTGAAGTCAAAGGTGGTATATGAAGATATTCACATTGAAGACTATGACAAGAGAAGACACATATGAAGCCTATGGAGCTCGAAGACTTAGATCTTTCGTAGTTCTTTTTCTTTTGTGTTGAGTCATAGGAACCACCGTACTGTTAAGTGGGGTCCAAGAGAACCAGTCAGAATGACTGAAGTGATGCCTAAACCAAAAACCTATGTCTTCGAGTGAAGACTATGAGAGCGAATCTTGTCCAGAGTCGGACAAGTTCAGCTTTGCTTGTAGCCCAAGTAAAGTTGCCGTGTGAGTTTGAAATCTGACCGTTGGAACACGTGTCAGTTCCTTAGTGACCCAGGGTCATTTCGGACAAATCAGGTCGGGTTGCCAAGTGGCTATAAATAGCCCACCCCTACAACCATAAACGGTTGGCTGCTCAGATTGAAAGTACGGCTTTTGTCGTTTGAGAGCAACCCACCTCGAAGCCTTTGAGAGATTCCTTGCGAGGATAAAGCCCTAACCACCAGAGCCAGAGAGAATTGGGCATCACTTAAGTCTTCTTGTCTGTGTGATCTGAAGACTTATTACACTTGAGGACTGTGCATCCTCCAGCCGGTTAGGCATCGCGTTCTGAGCTCCAAGAGACATTGTGGATTGCGCTGAACGAAGTCTGTGAAGGTTTGGGAGTCTACCTTGAAGACTTACCAGAGTGATTGGGCGAGGTCTGTGTGACCTTAGCTCAAGGGGAATACGGTGAGGACTGGGTGTCCTGAGCTGCGTGTTCAGGACTGGGTGTCCGGGACTGTGTGTCCTAAGGTTTAAATACCTAGCCGCTCCAACCAGACGTACAGTTGTCACAGCAACTGGAACTGGTCCAACAAATCATTGTCTTCAACGAGTCACTGGTTTCATCTTCACTTCACTTTACTTACTGTTACTCCTTGTGAAGTCATTGTATGTTTGCTCTATCATTTGTCTTCACTGAGTGACTGCGTGTTCTGTTTGGCTTCACAATATCTTCCTACCTGATCCTTACTACCTAGCTGCTATTAGTCTTTGTGCTTTCACTTCATTGAATACTTGACTATGGTTTGCCTAGTGTAGTCTACCTTCCGCTGCATGGTAATAGGTTTAATTTTATCGTTTGTCTTCAAAACTCTATGTTCTGAAGACTTCATAAAAATCGCCTATTCACCCCCCCTCTAGTCGATATAACGCACTTTCAATTGGTATCAGAGCAAGGTGCTCCCTTGTTCTGTGTGATTCGGTTTAACCACCTGGAGTTTTAGCTATGTCGACTGCAGGGATAATTAAAGTCTCCGCTGCGTGCCCCGTCTTCGATGGAACTGAATATCCCTACTGGAAGAATAAGATGCGCATGCATCTTGAAGCCATTGACGTCGACCTATGGTATGTCGTCGAGAACGGCGTTCCCAAGGCTGGAGAAGGTGTCACTGCTGCTGATGTCAAGAAATTCGTTCAACTGGACTCTACTGCCAAGAATATCATCTGTGGTCATCTGACCAAAGGACAGTATGGCCATGTGAGTGCTTTGAAAGACATCCAAGCTGGTCTGGGACTGGCTCTCCAAGGTCAATGAAGGCATCTCAACCCAGAGAGATCAGAGAATCAGTGTCCTTCGCAACCTCTTCAACCGCTTCAAGCGAAATGACAATGAGAATGTCCAGCACACATTTGACCGACTCACTGACATCACAAATGAGCTTCAAGCCCTCGGCGCCACTGAGATTACCAAACACGAAGTCGTCAAGACGCTGCTGAGATCACTTGATAGTTCGTTTGACATCCTGGCCCTGATGATTCAAGAACGTCCTGATTTCAAGACACTCGATCCGTCTGACATACTTGAGAGGCTCAACACACATGAGTTTCAGCTTTCGGAGAAAAGAGATATCTACGGTCCAAACTATGGGCGAACTCGTGCCTTGAAGGCAAAAGCTGTCTCCTCATCTGAAGAAGAATCTGACAGCAGTTCTGATGATCCTGAAGACATTGGAAGGGAACTTGCTATGCTTGTCAAGAAGTTCCAAAAATTCACCAAGAAGAAAGGCTTCAGAAAGTCTTCCCGATCAAGTTCAAGGAATGATGAAGCTCCTGCTCATGACTACAAGAAGAAAACATGTCACAAGTGCAAGAAACTTGGCCACTTCATCTCTGAGTGTCCACAGTGGGACAATGAGAACAAAAAGAAGAAGAAGAGCAAAGAATATGACTCCGACGACAAGAAGAAGAAGAAGAAGAAGAAACACTCAAAGTCTTGTTCCAAGTCTTCCTCAAAGTCTTCATCACACAAGAATAGTTCATCTGGCAAGGCACGTGCGTTTGTTGGCAAGGAAGTGGATTCAGAGGATGAGTCCGCTTCTGAGGAGGCGGAGGTGGAGTCTGAGGAGGAGTCCGATTCAGGCATCGCAAGTCTGGCTACAACATACGTTGCCAAGTCCATCTTCAATACTGAATACAATGACCTCGTCACCGACACCGATGCAAATGACAAGGACAACTCTGCTTCTACCTACTGCTTCATGGCATGCGGTGCCAAGGTAAACACACGCACTACTCACTATCAAACATCTAGTGACGATGACTCTGATTGTGATTCAAAACCCAGCTACAAAACACTTGCTAAAATTGCAACTGAACAACAGAAAGCTATGGAACATATTCAAAAACTGTTAGACAGAAGCGATGATCTGTTAGGTGCTGAAATGACTCGATCTGAATCCTTAATTGAAGACATAAAAAATCTTCACGTTAAGTATCAGGAACTTGAAAGTCGTCATGAAACTCTCTCAACAACTCATGAAAAGCTTTCCTATGATTATCTTCAAAGGAAGCAAGAACTTGAGAAATTGAGAGCGGCTCATGAAGATCTTCAAAAGGAAAACGAGTCACTTTGCGCCAAACAGATCAGTCACTCAGGAAGGATTTGAACCACCATGTCTTTAATGCATTGAGCGTGATAATGCTACTTCTGTTGCTGAATGTTCTACTGCTACTGCTGTTGCAATATCTTCAACTGTTGATGTGGTAACTAACCCCTCTGCTGAGGATACCACCGCTATTGCTGATGAGAATGCTAGGTTGAAGACATTGCTTGAAACAGGGATGTACAAAAGTCTTAAAGGGCATCAGACGCTATGTGATGTCCTGAAAAAGCAGATTCTGAACCGAAACCCTAGGAAAGAGGGTGTAGGGTTCGTAAGGAAAATGAATGCAGATGGCTCTTACTGGAAACCTGAGCAGTACCCCAAAACCATGTGGGTTGCTGCAAAGGAACCTTCAGCAGATCCATCCAATCTATCTGGCTTCACTTGTGCTAACCCCATTATCATTGATGAATCCTTTGATGCAAACTATATACTGTTTAAGAATCAGAATGGTGAAGTGTTTGCCAGGTACATTGGTACTAACTGCAGGAATGGACCGCCTATGAAGAAGATCTGGGTTCCGAAAAGGTGTCTGGAGAGTCTTCCTGTGAATGTCATCATGACACCTCACGTGAAGAAGACAAACCTCAGACCAAAGGCTTCATACGGTCCAAAGGCTTCATACAGACAGAGGACTCACCTGAGTCGCACTAACGCAAATGTTTGCAGGAAACCCATACTCAGGCATATGAATATGAGAGCGGTTCATCAAACCGCCATGTTCATAAGACCAAGAACTATTCTGCTTATTCTTATGAGTACTATTGTCCGCCTGCAAGACTGTTTGCTAAGGCTTCAAAGCCAAAATTCTCAGATGCTGCACTTAGACTTATTGCTTCTAAGCCACCCTTGAAGATGTGGGTGGTTAAGAAGGCTTACTCTCTTTTGCAGGGAAAGGTCTCCAGCAGAAAACCAAAATCGTCTGACGCTATTGCTGGGGACCTTAAACATCTTGTAGGGCGCAAGATCAAATGAAATGGTCTTACTATGTACTTCGTTCCTGAATCGCTTGCTACTCTCCCTATTAGTCCTAACCTGGATCTAAGCTTTCATAACCCACTGGTTCGTCAAATGTTTTTGCTTCACAATGCTCTTGGTGAAGCCTATCCCCCTAACTGCACTGTAGGGTACGACACCAGCGTCTTCAGAATGGATTATTGGTAGTGGGTGTACAAATCACATGACTGGCAAAAGCGAAGCTTCTTATGGACTCAACCTTACGTCCATCCGACAAGAGCCACATCACATTTGCTGACACTGGTAAAAGTAAGGTATTGGGTCTAGGTAGAGTTGCAATCTCAAGGGATCAACACATGGATAAAGTCATGCTTGTTGAATCCCTTGGCTTCAACTTAATGTCTGTCTCAATGCTTTGCGATTTGAACATGATCGTAATGTTTGGAAAATATCGTTGCTTGTACTAATGGAATCTGACAAGTCTCTAGTGTTTGAAGGGTATCGAAAAGATGATTGTACGTGGTAGATTTCTCAGCAGGGCCACAGCTTGCAGTATGTCTTCTTAGCAAAGGCTTCAGAATGCTGGCTCTGGCATCGGAGGCTTGGGCATGCTGGCATGAGGAACCTCCACACCCTTGCGAAGAAGAAGCATGTCATAGGCATCGAGGGCGTCAAGTTCAAGAAAGACCACTTATGCGGTGCCTGTGAAGCAGGGAAGATGACGAGGGCCAAACATCCCTCGAAGACAATCATGACCACTACTCGACCCTTCGAACTGCTTCACATGGATCTTTTCGGTCCCACTCATTACTCATCTAACTACTACTGCTTGCCTCTATGGCTTCTATTGTTGATGATTATTCTAGATATACTTGGGTGGCACATAATCCTTTACAAGACTGAAGTGCAGGATGTCTTCAGACGCTTTGCCAATCGAGCTATGAACAATTTGGCGCCAAGATAAAGCACATCAGAAGTGACAATGGCACTGAATTCAAGAACACTGGCCTTGATACATATCTTGATACCTTGGGCATCACACATGAATTCTCAGCCCCGTACACGCCACAGCAGAATGGCGTCGTCGAACGCAAGAACAGAACACTAATTGAGATGGCCAGAGATGCTAGATGAATACAAGACCCAAGAAAATTTCTGGACCCGAAGCCATTGATACTGCATGCCATACAATCAATCGTGTTTATCTTCACAAGCTACTGAACAAGACATCTTATGAGCTCCTTACTGGCAAGAAGCCAAATGTCAGTTACTTCAGAGTATTTGGCGCAAGGTGCTGGATCAAGGACCCACATCACACCTCATAAATTTGCACCAAAAGCACATGAGGGTTTTATGCTTGGATATGGAAAGGATTCGCACTCCTACAGAGTCTTCAATCTCTTTCATTACAAAGTGGTTGAAACAGTGGATGTGTGGTTTGATGAGACCAATGGTTCACAAAGAGAGCTGCCAAATGTGCTAGATGAAGTTCTCCAGTGAATCAATCAAGCTAATGGGAACTGGAGAAATTATACCTTCTGAAGCTCATCCTGAAGAAGAACTTATCATCTCAACACCTGATCAACATGAAGACAATGCTCAGCCTAAAGACATTCCTTCTAGCAACGACAATGACAGCAAGAGCAAAAGTCTTTCGCCCTGTACTCCTCGCGTTGCCAATGAAGTGCAGATTGAAAGAATAATTGATAGCATCAATGCACCTGGTCCACTCACTCGTTCCAAGGGGCAACTCACTAGCAAATTTTTGTGGCGCTTCGCATTCGTCTCAATAGCAGAACCAAGAAGTTGAAGAAGCTCTTCATGGAACCTGAATGGATTCAAGCTATGCAAGAAGAGCTTCAACAGTTTGAGCTGAATAATGTGGGAACTGGTTAAGCGTCCTGATCCAGACACATATAATAGGCACCAAATGGATATACGCAACAAGCAAGATGAGCATGGTCAAGTTGTCAGAAACAAAGCTCGTCTCGTTGCTCAAGGATATACTCAAGTGGAAGGCATTGACTTCGATGAAACATTTGCTCCTGTGGCTAGACTTGAAGCCATACGCATACTGCTGGCCTATGCAAATCATCATAACATACTTCTATATCAAATGGATGTGAAGAGTGCCTTTCTCAATGGCAAGATTGAAGAAGAAGTGTATGTTGCACAACCGCCTGGCTTTGAAGATCCAAAACATCTGACATGGTATACAAGCTCAACAAGGCACTGTATGGCCTCAAACAAGCCCCTCGGCCTGGTATGACACACTCAAATACTTCCTGAAGAGCAAAGGCTTCATACCTGGTTCCCTAGATCCCACTCTCTTCACGAAGACATATGATGGAGAACTGTTTGTGTGCCAAATATATGTGGATGACATTACCTTCGGCTGCACCAATCAGAAGTACAATGAAGAGTTTGGATATATGATGCAAGAGCATATCAGATGTCCATGATGGGGGAGCTGAAGTTCTTCCTTGGTCTTCAAATACGACACAACGCAATGGCATCTTCATATCTCAAGAGAAGTATCTCAAAGATTGCCTGAAGAAGTTCGGTATGCAAGACTGCAAAGGCTTCACAACACCAATGCCAGCCAAACATCATCTGGGTCCTGACGACAATGGTAAAGAGTTCGATCAAAAGGTATACCGCTCCATGATTGGTTCTTTACTTTATCTATGTGCATCTAGGCCAGATATTATGCTTAGTGTTTGCATGTGTGCTCGATTTCAAGCGGCACCAAAGGAGTCGCATCACTTAGCTGTGAAGCGAATTCTTCGATATTTGGCTCACACCCCAACTCTAGGATTATGGTATCCAAAGGGCTCAGAGTTTGATCTGGTTGGATTCTCGGATGCTGATTATGCTGGTGACAAAGTTGATCGCAAGTCTACATCAGGCACATGTCACTTTCTGGGATGATCACTTGTATGTTGGTCTTCAAAGAAGCAGAACTGTGTATCTCTCTCCACTGCTGAATCTGAATACATTGCTGCTAGATCTTGCTGCGCTCAGCTTCTGTGGATGAAGCAAACACTCAAGGACTATGGCATTCATCTGAAGCAAGTGCCACTTTACTGCGACAACGAAAGCGCCATCAAGATTGCCAACAACCCAGTTCAGCACTCGAAGACAAAGCACATTGAAATTTGTCATCACTTCTTCAGAGATCATGTTGTGAAGGAAGACATTGATATCATACACGTCAACACTGAAGAGCAATTGGCAGATATCTTCACAAAGCCCTTGGATGAGAAGAGGTTTTGCAAGTTACGTTGTGAGCTAAATATCCTGGAATCCTCAAATGTCCTGTGATCAGGCACACATCCTAACCCTTATGCATATTGATGACTTAGATGTGCAACACACAGTAAAGTATATCTTCAATCAATGAAGACATACATTCTAATGTGAATACATTAATGTGGAATTTGACATCGGAGCGCCACGATAATTGTGCGCCGTGTCTAGGTCTAATACTTCCTATACGGTGGGTAACGCCACCACCAAACGTTCTATTTTGAAGTGTTTCACTCATGGCGTTACCTTACAATGTCTTCACATTTGGTTTGGCTTCAATCTCAACATATATTCATGATTATCTTCACTATGTTGATTATAGATATATATATATATACTAGTGTTCTGTCCTCTACAGCATTCACTTATAGCTATGTCTTCGTGTTGAATCTTTTGAACTAAGTGAATGTGATCGGACCCTAACCTCTCTATGCTTTCTATCTCAAACTCTATCTCTCCAAGTCATATGCATTCTATTGAAACTGTCGAATGTTCTTCTCTGCGTCTTGTCAGCAGAGACACAGAGAACCATATAGTCGTTTTCAATGCTCATTCTCCACATGAAATCCGTAGAAGTAGGAACGACCACCCAACAATCCAGGCGTGCATGGGACGTGGAACAAACCCCAAAATTCCACATAATGGCCACGTGTTCCTCAGATTGCGAATCGCCAGGGGCACCTGTGTAATAGCACAGTGCCGCCCCTGTGCCTATAAATACACACTCACAGCGGTCATTATCTTCTTCCACCTCGCACGAACCCTAGCGCCACCGCTACCTCGACGACGCCGGCGACGAAGCGCTTTCGGCTGCGCAACCTCTCCGACGCCGTCTTCACGCCGACCGCGGACATCGTCCTCTCCGCCGTCGCGTAGGTGTCCTCCGTCGCCAAGTTAGGGCACGGAAGAGTGAACTGCTCGGCCTCATCTCCACTCCGTCTAGCAGTTCTCAGTGTGGTAAATAAAACTCCCTTTTTACAGCACCGTTGATCCTATTGATCTGTCACTTTCTACCACAAGCAGGTTTCTGTTCACACAAGCTAGATCTCTCTCATACTGCATCTCATAACATGCCTAGTATATTCACTTGTGCTTCACAAGTAGTTAGATTCCTCACTTGTACTGATCTGTGGATTCGTACAAATCTGGAACCAACTTCTTATCTATGAGTTGATGTCTTCGCACGATGAGGTCAATGTCTTCTAAACAGATTTATCTTCAAATCTTCTGAGAATGCATATGACCTCTTCCCCTTCCCTCGCACCTTAATGCTGTCACAGGTACATGTCCGTGGGAGAATCCTTTGGTTCTCATAGTCTGCATTCATTTGCAGAATTCTTACAGCATCACATAAATTCTCCCGAAGCCAGTTCCTGTTGGTCCAGCAAGAGAAAACCTTTGAAGCCTTTGAACGTGTTGAAGCCTTTCAAGTTAAAGTTTATGGCTTCAGAGAAAGCAGCAAGGAAGGGTGGTAGACAGCTCGTGGCTGAGACCTCCAGAGATCTGCCAGATGAACTCTCAGAAATGCACAAGACAAATCCTGAAGAGGTTACAGTCAGCGCAAGACCCAAATCCAATGGATTCGAAGATATTGGGAAGAAACAATGGTTCAAATACAGATTGTGACCCAGGAGTATGCTGAGAAAAACACCATCAAGAGATCATGGGGAGACATCCTATTCAAGAATCTTCTACCCAGGTCCAGAGATGAAGCCATTGCTCAAGGCTTATATCCATGCATGGTCCGTGGACCACAGCCTGCTGATGCACACTCGTCGTCACTGCTATGGTGTCGTGACGACAATCTGTTCAAGCGCAACTTCCAGTTTGCTCAGAACTCAGCGAAGCAGAACAAGAAGACTTTTGGGTTAGACTTCAACCCTGGTCCCTCGTCTCCAAGGGCAGATGGCACACGACATGCAGAACCCAATGTCATCGGTCCTTTCGCCAACCTTGAAGGCCTCATCACCTACATCTTGGTTCAAGGGACTGCAGTGAATGAGCCTGCAGCTGACACTGAGTCTGATGACGCGCCTGCAGTGCCGAAGCCAAAGCAGTTGAAGAAGCCAAAAGCTTCAAAGCCGGCCCCTTCACCAAAAATCTCAAGGGCGAAGCCATTGGCAACTGCACCTCCTGAAGACAGTGTGCAGTCTGAAGACTTATCACGCGTCTCAAGCCCCAGAAGGCCAAGATGCCTCTGTCTCACACTGGCAAAGAGCTAACAGCTGCTGCCATTCTGCGCAACGACGACATTGATCTGTCAAGTGATGAAGATCTTGCAGATGACGCTCTTGAGCAACTCATCAAGAGCAAAGAAGAAGCAGAAATCTTCAATGATCTGCCTCTCTTTGATGTCACCATCATCCACAACTTCATTGACGAGTGGTTTGACACGCCAAACATCAGCTTTGAAGATCTGCAGCTACCCATTGGCCTCAGTGTCGCCTTCCAAGGCGCCATTGCTTCAGAACTTGCTATTGCCCAGCGCATTGTTGAACTGAAGCAGAAGATTGACTATGAAAAGGCTCAGTTCAAGAAGCATATGGCCAAGCTCAGCGTGCAAGAAGTGAAGAACTTCAAGACAATGATGCACGAGCTCAAGGAAGCCTTTGTGAAGAAGCGTGCAGAAGCTCAGGGTTGCGTGAGCGCATGAAGACTCTGGCTGACAGATGTGTGCAAGCCTATAATGAGGCTGAGAAGCGCAAGGTACTTGGGCGTCCTGGCGTCGACCCCAGGATGGCCGCAAAGAAGAAGAAGAAATCCTGCTATGGCTGAACCTGATGCACCAGCGGTAAGAAGCAGTTCCGATTGTCTTCCCAACTAGACTGACTGGCTCTAAGCCAAAAAGTCGGTCAACAGCTTCAGAGCTCAAGAAGACAAGAACTGCGAGGCTGAAGCCAGGAAGAGGAAACACTCTGAAGCCTCTCCTACTGCCCCCACCAAGAAAAGAGAAAGACCAAGAAAGCTCGGGCTGCTCCCACAGAGCCCTTGATAGTTGAACCCATTTCTATGGTTCATCCTGACGCAGAACTTCAACTGACAGTTCATGAGCCTGCTTCACAAAGGCTCCTGAACTGAAAACATTCCAGTAGCTGATCCCATCACTGCTGAAGACATTGGTCATCATGACAATGTAGAAGATGATGCAGTCCTTCCTCAGTTTGAAAACAGCGAACTCATCAGCATTGGTCGTCCACTGACGCCAATTGCACATGATGCTTCATGGGCGGATCGCCCACAAGAGGAAGACGACTATGAGGCCCAGCCCACTCCAACTCCATAGGCGTCGTTGCGTTCCGCAGGCTTCGCAAAGGTCCAAGGCCTTAAGTCTCTGCTGAAGACATTCCGGCTGCATCAGCCGCAGAAGAAGAAGTACCACAAGATCCCACTCCCCTGTTCCACCAAGAAGCAGTTCTCCAAGAGAGCGTGCCTGTGACCGTCCCTCCAGCCAGTCAAGTGGAGGATGAAAATCTTGAGGCTGCCACAACCAACAATGAAGCTAATGTGGAGCCCTCCCCAGCAAAAGCTTCAGAAGACAGCGAAGCCACTGATCCCGCCACTTCTGTTCCTGAGTCTGCTGCCGGTCCCCAATTCAACTATCATGTTGAACACAGGCCTCAGGTCCATAAGCCAATCCCAAGACTGCCAAGGTTTGCAGGTCCTGCATCAGCACCTGGCTCCTTCAACATCAATGGCTTCAGGGCAGACAACACGTTCTTCAATAGCTCCAGGAACCCCTACTCAAGGGAAAGGATATCATCTGATCGGTTCTGGAGCTATCCTCAGCGAAGCTATTACTCTTGCATTCTTTACAACCAAGGTCGCATCTTCCCACACAAGCGCCTTGACGTTGAAGCTATAGCTGGTCTGCCCTGTCTAGAAGAAGCGTTGGATTGCTGCAAGCAAGTGGGTCTGCTGCAGTTTGTTACTGATGAAGAGCATTGGAATGAAGACCTGCTGCTACAATTCTATGCCACACTTCACATCAAAGGATACAGCAGAGATCCGAAGACTTGGGTCCTGGAGTGGATGACTGGCAACGTTCATCACGAAGCCAATGCATTTGACATCATTGAGCTCACTGGCTTGCCCACTCCTGGCGATCTCTTCGAGCAAGGCTGTCAGCTGCATGCTGAAGCTATTGAGAAGCATCTTTCAGCGGCAGAACCTGATATGAGTCAAATGCTCAGCATGATGAAGCCATTGCCCCAAGATGATGCGTATCCCACAAAGTTCTTCGTTGAAGACCTTGAGTACCTTGCCCAGAACCATCTATCACATCATCAGGCGAACTCTCTGGCCTATCAAAGGGCACTCTCCAAATGCCAAGCTTCAGGGTGCAATGAAGACTTTGGTCTTCTATATACTTCATGGAAAATGCTTCAATGCACAGGACTTCTTCATACGCCAACTTGCTGCATCAGGCATCGATCTGTTTGGTTTGAAGTTCTACGCCCCTTGGGTCATGCGGCTGATCAAGCTACACTCCGCCATCTCTTATCAGCCCTTAGCCCGCAACCATCGGATCTTCTTGCCTGATGTGGACATGTCTCCTGAAGCCATATATTCTAAGCCTGCCAAGCAACCTCTAAGTCTTCAGAATGCAGAACATCAGAGTTTTACACAGAACGTTGAAGGCGTTGAAGCAGTTTCTCGGGTGTATCCTTTGGCTGGCACTACACGTGCACCACACCCTGCTTCCACTGAAGCCACTGACAGTGCCACTACTCCAAGACCCTAGAAGCGTACTCGTGTTCTCAACGATCGAGAGCTTCTTGTGGCTCTACATCAGAAACAAGATAGGCATCATGACTGGCTGAAGCGTCAGATGAAAAGCCTCTTGGTGGATGTTAATCGCACTCGAAATCTTGCCACAAGAATGCTTTCGTTGCCCATGAAACCTGTCGCCGCACATGGAAAGGGCTCACGATGATGTGTTCTGAAGCTGATCTTCAAGAGGATGGCTTCACTGAGAGATTCAAGTTTGACTCCACACCTCCTCGAAGGGCTGTGCTGCTAGGAACTCCATCCCTTGAAGACTCTGAGTTCTCTTCCTCTGCTGCCACAGTGACTGCCAGAATTATTGAGGAAGAAGACGATGCTACTTCACCGCCACCTCCTTCAGCACCTCCAAGCTCTTCTGCACCGCCAAACAACACCAACAACCCTGCTACTTCACCTACTCCTCATGGGAACGAGTAGAGGCTCTATGTCTTCAAACCTTTTTGGTCATTACTGACAAAAGGGGGAGAAGCATATGAGATTGATAGTCTTCAAGCGGGTTCATATGGGCGGGTGCCTTATATTTTGCTTCGTGCTTACAACTCTTGGTTCTTATGAGTTGTAACACTTAAACTAGATGGTCGTCTGCTACTTATTTGCCACCTTGTTTTGCGAAGATAAATTCCGCATGTGCGACGATAAATTCCGCACTTAGCTCATTCTGCAGACGTCATTTTCCATTATGCATGTCATTATCTTCATATACTTTCACATGCATAGTGGATTGTCATCATAAGTTGAAGTGGATCTCCACAAGTACAACCTGCCATGTGCATTTGCATTCCAAAAGCAAATTAACTTATATGCACATCTTCAGGGGAGCCCTTGCAACTTATGAAGACAATTCCTTATCCTTTACAATTTCACAGATTATATTCCCCGTTGAAAACTTCAACTAGTTTGTCATCAATCACCAAAAAGGGGGAGATTGTAAGTGCATCTAGTGCCACCCCTAGTTGGTTTTGGAGTATTGACGACAAACCTAGTTGAGGGACTAATGTGTTTGTGAGAATTGAGGATAACACAGGTAGAAGTCCCTCATTGATTCGGTGTTACTACCAGAGATGACCCCTAAAACTGTATGAGACATTGAAGTCAAAGGTGGTATATGAAGATATTCACATTGAAGACTATGACAAGAGAAGACACTATATGAAGCCTATGGAGCTCGAAGACTTAGATCTTTCGTAGTTATTTTTCTTTTGTGTTGAGTCATAGGAACCACCGTACTGTTAAGTGGGGTCCAAGAGAACCAGTCAGAATAACTAAAGTGATGCCTAAACCAAAAACCTATGTCTTCGAGTGAAGACAATGAGAGCGAATCTTGTCCAGAGTCAGACAAGTCAGCTTTGCTTGTAGCCCAAGTAAAGTTGCCGTGTGAGTTTGAAATCTGACCGTTGGGCCACGTGTCAGTTCCTTAGTAACCCAGGGTTATTTCGGACAAATCAGGTCGGGTTGCCAAGTGGCTATAAATAGCCCACCCCCTACAACCATAAATGGTTGGCTGCTCAGATTGAAAGTACGGCTTTTGTCGTTTGAGAGCAACCCACCTCGAAGCCTTTGAGAGAGAATTCCTTGGAGGATAAAACCCTAACCACCAGAGCCAGAGAGAATTGGGCATCACTTAGATCTTCTTGTCTGTGTGATCTGAAGACTTATTACACTTGAGGATTGTGCATCCTCCAGCTGGTTAGCCTCGCGTTCTGAGCATCCAAGAGACATTGTGGATTGCCGAGTGAACGAAGTCTATGAAGGTTTGGGGAGTCTACCTTGAAGACTTACCAGAGTGATTGGGCGAGGTCTATGTGACCTTAGCTCAAGGAGAATACGGTGAGGACTGGGTGTCCGGGACTGTGTGTCCTAAGGTTTAAACACCTAGCCGCTCCAACCAGACGTACATTTGTCACAGCAACTGGAACTGGTCGAATCAAATCATTGTCTTCAACGAGTCACTGGTTTCATCTTCACTTCACTTTACTTACTATTACTTCTTGTGAAGTCATTGTATGTTTGCTCTATCATTTGTCTTCATTGAGTGACTGTGTGTTCTGTTTGGCTTCACCATATCTTCCTACCTGATCCTTACTACCTAGCTACTATTAGTCTTTGTGCTTTCACTTCATTGAATACTTGACTATGGTTTGCCTAGTGTAGTCTACCTTCCGCTGCATGGTAATAGGTTTAATTTTATCGTTTATCTTCAAAACTTCTATGTTCTGAAGACTTCCATAAAAATCGCCTATTCACCCCCTCTAGTCGATATAACGCACTTTCACAACGGCATAATGATACCAAGCCTCGGTATGAATGCATATTTTCTAATCTTTCTAATCTTCAAGCGCATTGCATCCATCTTGATCTTGTGATCATCGACGACATCCGCAACATGCAACTCCAATATCATCTTCTCCTCCTCAATTTTTTTATTTTTTCCTTCAACAAATTGTTTTCTTCTTCAACTAAATTTAACCTTCGACAATAGGGTCGGTTGGCATTTCGATTCACATACATCCTAGATAAATAAAATCTATGTCACGTTGGTCGGCATAATTTTCATAAACAATAAATGAACCAATAGTTAATAATATACATACCACATCCGAATCATAGACAGGACGAGGGCCGACGGGGGCGGATACCAAAACCATCGCACTATATAAGATGCAATAATAAATGTAAGAAAATGATACAAGTATCTATCTAAACATACAAGTAAGAATATTTTTCCTTTCAGAAAGAAGATAAGAACAAGAGGCTCACCACGGTGGTGTCGGTGATGAGATCGGCGCGGGTGATCGACGGCGGTGAAGACGGGGACGGGGCGTGACGGACCGCTAAATCTAGACAAATCTCGAGGAAAATGGAGCTTGGAGGTCGAGCTTCGAGAGGAGAAAGCTTAAGTAGTGTGGCTCAGGCATTCCATCGAACACCTCATGTGCATAGGAGGTGAGCTAGAGCACCACAAAGCCCTCTCCCCCTCGGCCAGAAAAAACAGAGCACTGTGCTCTGCTCTTGTGCGAGGGGGTATATATAGGCACTGTTGGGTTTCGTAGCAATTTCAAAAAAATTCCTACGCACACGCAAGATCATGGTGATGCTAGCAACGAGAGGGGAGAGTGTGATCTACGTACCCTTGTAGATCGACAACGGAAGCGTTATTGGTTGATGTAGTCGTACGTCTCTCACGGCCCGACCGATCAAGCACCGAAACTACGGCACCTCCGAGTTCTAGCACACGTTCAGCTCGATGACGATCCCCG
The DNA here is from genome assembly GCF_003073215.2 of Triticum urartu. Taxonomy (NCBI): domain Eukaryota; kingdom Viridiplantae; phylum Streptophyta; class Magnoliopsida; order Poales; family Poaceae; genus Triticum; species Triticum urartu. The sequence goes on from NC_053028.1 coordinate 277,897,563, forward strand.
GACTCCGATCCAGCAAAGTGTCGGGGAAGAGTTCCGTCAGCACGACGGCGTGGTGACGATCTTGATTTACCACTGTCGCAGGGCTTCGCCTAAGCACCGCTACAATATTATCGAGGACTATGGTGGAAGGGGGCACCGCACACGGCTAAGAATATGATCACGTGGATCAACTTGTGTCTCTAGGGGTGTCCCTTGCCTCCGTATATAAAGGATCCAAGGGGGGTGTGCGGCCGGCCCTAGTAGGAGGCGCGCAGGAGGAGTCCTACTCCTACCGGGAGTAGGACTCCTCCCTTTCCTTGTCCAAGTAGGAGAGGGGAGGAGAGGAAGGAAAGGGGGCGCCGCCCCTCCCTCCTTTTCCAATTCGGACTAGGGGGAGAGGGGGCGCGCGGCCTGCCCTGGCAGCCCCTCCTGTTCTCCACTTTAGGCCCATGAGGCCCATTAACCCCCCGGGGGGTCCCGGTAACCCCCCGGTCCTCCGGTTTTATCCGAAACTTCCCCAGAACACTTCCGGTGTCCGAATATAGCCGTCCAATATATCAATCTTTATGTCTCGACCATTTCGAGACTCCTCGTCATGTCCCCGATCTCATCCAGGACTCTGAACTCCTTCGGTACATCAAAACATATAAACTCATAATGAAACTGTCATCGAAACCTTAAGCGTGCGGACCCTACGGGTTCGAGAATAATGTAGACATGACCGAGACACGTCTCCGGTCAATAACCAATAGCGGAACCTGGATGCTCATATTGGCTCCTACATATTCTACGAAGATCTTTTATCGGTCAGACCGCATAACAACATACGTTGTTCCCTTTGTCATCGGTATGTTACTTGCCCGAGATTCGATCATCGGTATCCCATACCTAGTTCAATCTCGTTACCGACAAGTCTCTTTACTCGTTCCGTAATACATCATCTCACAACTAACTCATTAGTTGCAATGCTTGCAAGGCTTATGTGATGTGTATTACCGAGAGGGCCCGGAGATACCTCTCCGACAATCGGAGTGACAAATCCTAATCTCGAAATACGCCAACCCAACATGTACCTTTGCAGACACCTGTAGAGCACCTTTATAATCACCCATTTACGTTGTGACGTTTGGTAGCCCACAAAGTGTTCCTCCGGCAAACGGGAGTTGCATAATCTCATAGTCATAGGAACATTTATAAGTTATGAAGAAAGCAATAGCAACATACTAAACGATCGGGTGCTAAGCTAATGGAATGGGTCATGTCAATCTGATCATTAACCTAATGATATGATCCCGTTAATCAAATAACAACTCTTTGTTCATGGTTAGGAAACATAACCATCTTTGATTAACGAGCTAGTCAAGTAGAGGCATACTAGTGACACTCTGTTTGTCTATGTATTCACACATGTATTATGTTTCCGGTTAATACAATTCTAGCATGAATAATAAACATTTATCATGATATAAGGAAATAAAAATAACTTTATTATTGCCTCTAGGGCATATTTCCTTCAGTCTCCCACTTGCACTAGAGTCAATAATCTAGATTACACAGTAATGATTCTAACACCCATGGAGCCTTGGTGCTGATCATGTTTTGCTCGTGGAAGAGGCTTAGTCAACGGGTCTGCAACATTCAGATCCGTATGTATCTTGCAAATCTCTATGTCTCCCACCTGGACTAGATCCCGGATGGAATTGAAGCGTCTCTTGATGTGCTTGGTTCTCTTGTGAAATCTGGATTCCTTTGCCAAGGCAATTGCACCAGTATTGTCACAAAAGATTTTCATTGGACCCGATGCACTAGGTATGACACCTAGATCGGATATGAACTCCTTCATCCAGACTCCTTCATTTGCTGCTTCCGAAGCAGCTATGTACTCCGCTTCACATGTAGATCCCGCTACACACTTTGTTTAGAACTGCACCAACTGACAGCTCCACCGTTTAATGTAAACACGTATCCGGTTTGCGATTTAGAATCGTCCGGATCATTGTCAAAGCTTGCATCTACCTAACCTTTTACGATGAGCTCTTTGTCACCACCATATATGAGAAACATATCCTTAGTCCTTTTCAGGTATTTCAGGATGTTCTTGACCGCTGTCCAGTGATCCACTCCTGGATTACTTTGGTACCTCCCTGCTAGACTTATAGCAAGGCACACATCAGGTCTGGTACACAGCATTGCATACATGATGAGCCTATGGCTGAAGCATAGGGAACATCTTTCATTTTCTCTCTATCTTCTGCAGTGGTCGGGCATTGAGTCTTGCTCAACTTCACACCTTGTAACACAGGCAAGAACCCTTTCTTTGCTTGATCCATTTTGAACTTCTTCAAAACTTTGTCAAGGTATGTGCTTTGTGAAAGTCCAATTAAGCGTCTTGATCTATCTCTATAGATCTTAATGCCTAATATGTAAGCAGCTTCACCGAGGTCTTTCATTGAAAAACTCTTATTCAAGTATCCCTTTATGCTATCCAGAAATTCTATATCATTTCCAATTAGTAATATGTCATCCACATATAATATCAGAAATGCTACAGAGCTCCCACTCACTTTCTTGTAAATACAGGCTTCTCCAAAAGTCTGTATAAAACCAAATGCTTTGATCACACTATCAAAGCGTTTATTCCAACTCCGAGAGGCTTGCACCAGTCCATAAATGGATCGCTGGAGCTTGCACACTTTGTTAGCTCCCTTTGGATCGACAAAACCTTCTGGTTGCATCATATACAACTCTTCTTCCAGAAATCCATTCAGGAATGCAGTTTTGACATCCATCTGCCAAATTTCATAATCATAAAATGCGGCAATTGCTAACATGATTCGGACAGACTTAAGCATCGCTACGGGTGAGAAGGTCTCATCGTAGTCAATCCCTTGAACTTGTCGAAAACCTTTTGCGACAAGTCGAGCTTGTAGACAGTAATATTACCGTCAGCGTCAGTCTTCTTCTTGAAGATCCATTTATTCTCAATTGCTTGCCGATCATCGGGCAAGTCAACCAAAGTCCATACTTTGTTCTCATACATGGATCCCATCTCAGATTTCATGGCTTCAAGCCATTTTGCGGAATCTGGGCTCACCATCGCTTCTTCATAGTTCGTAGGTTCATCATGATCTAGTAGCATGACTTCCAGAACAGGATTACCGTACCACTCTGGCGCGGATCTCACTCTGGTTGATCTACGAGGTTCAGTAGTATCTTGTTCTGAAGTTTCATGATCATCATCATTAGCTTCCTCACTAACTGGTGTAGGTGTCACTGAAACAGTTTTCTGTGATGCACTACTTTCCAATAAGGGAGCAGGTACAGTTACCTCGTCAAGTTCTACTTTCCTCCCACTCACTTCTTTCGAGAGAAACTCCTTCTCCAGAAAGTTTCCGAACTTAGCAACAAAAGTCTTGCCTTCGGATCTGTGATAGAAGGTGTATCCAATAGTCTCCTTTGGGTATCCTATGAAGACACATTTCTCTGATTTGGGTTCGAGCTTATCAGGTTGAAGCTTTTTCACATAAGCATCGCAGCCCCAAACTTTCAGAAACGACAACTTTGGTTTCTTGCCAAACCACAGTTCATAAGGCGTCGTCTCAACGGATTTTGATGGTGCCCTATTTAACGTGAATGCGGCCGTCTCTAGAGCGTATCCCCAAAACGATAGCGGTAAATCAGTAAGAGACATCATAGATCGCACCATATCTAGTAAAGTACGATTACGACGTTCGGACACACCATTACGCTGTGGTGTTCCGGGTGGCGTGAGTTGCGAAACTATTCCACAATTTTTCAAATGTACACCAAACTCGTAACTCAAATATTCTCCTCCACGATCAGATCGTAGGAATTTTTTTTCTTGTTACGATGATTTTCAACTTCACTCTGAAATTCTTTGAACTTTTCAAATGTTTCAGACTTGTTTTCATTAAGTAGATATACCCATATCTGCTTAAGTCAATCTGTGAAGGTGAGAAAATAACGATATCCGCCACGAGCCTCAATATTCATCGGACCACATACATCTGTATGTATGATTTCCAACAAATCTGTTGCTCTCTCCATAGTACCGGAGAACGGTGTTTTAGTCATCTTGCCCATGAGGCACGGTTCGCAAGTACCAAGTGATTCATAATCAAGTGGTTCCAAAAGTCCATCAGTATGGAGTTTCTTCATGCGCTTTACACCGATATGACCTAAACGGCAGTGCCACAAATAAGTTGCACTATCATTATCAACTCTGCATCTTTTGGCTTCAACACTATGAATATGTGTGTCACTACTATCGAGATTCAATAAAAATAGACCACTCTTTAAGGGTGCATGACCATAAAAGATATTACTCATATAAATAGAACAACCATTATTCTCAGATTTAAATGAATAACCGTCTCGCATCAAACAAGATCCAGATATAATGTTCATGCTTAACGCTGGCACCAAATAACAATTATTTAGGTCTAATATTAATCCCGAAGGTAGATGTAGAGGTAGCGTGCCGACTGCGATCACATCGACTTTGGAACCGTTTCCCACGCGCATCGTCACCTCGTCCTTAGCCAATCTTCGCTTAATCCGTAGTCCCTGTTTCGAGTTGCAAATATTAGCAACAGAAGCAGTATCAAATACACAGGTGCTACTGCGAGCATTAGTAAGGTACACATCAATAACATGTATATCACATATACCTTTGTTCACCTTGCCATCCTTCTTATCCGCCAAATACTTGGGGCAGTTCCGCTTCCAGTGACCAGTCTGCTTGCAGTAGAAGCACTCAGTTTCAGGCTTAGGTCCAGTTTGGGTTTCTTCTCTTGAGTCAGCAACTTGCTTGCTGTTCTTTTTGAAGTTCCCCTTCTTCTTCCCTTTGCCCTTTTTCTTGAAACTAGTGGTCTTGTTGACCATCAACACTTGATGCTCCTTCTTGATTTCTACCTCCGCAGCTTTCAGCATTGCGAAGAGCTCGGGAATAGTCTTATTCATCCCTTGCATATTATAGTTCATCACGAAGCTCTTGTAGCTTGGTGGCAGTGATTGGAGAATTCTGTCAATGACGCAATCATCTGGAAGATTAACTCCCAATTGAATCAAGTGATTATTATACCCAGACATTTTGAGTATATGCTCACTGACAGAACTGTTCTCCTCCATCTTGCAGCTATAGAACTTATTGGAGACTTCATATCTCTCAATCCGGGCATTTGCTTGAAATATTAACTTCAACTCCTGAACATCTCATATGCTCCATGACGTTCAAATGTCGTTGAAGTCCCGATTCTAATCGTAAAGCATGGCACACTGAACTATCGAGTAGTCATCAGCTTTGCTTTGCCAGACGTTCATAACATCTGGTGTTGCTCCAGCAGCAGGCCTGGCACCCAGCGGTGCTTCCAGGACGTAATTCTTCTGTGCAGCAATGAGGATAATCCTCAAGTTACGGACCCAGTCCGTGTAATTGCTACCATCATCTTTCAACTTTGCTTTCTCAAGGAACGCATTAAAATTCAACGGAACAACAGCACGAGCCATCTATCTACAATCAAGCATAAACAAGCAAGATACTATCAGGTACTAAGTTTCATGATAAATTTAAGTTCAATTAATTTACTTAAAGAACTCCCACTTAGATAGACATCCCTCTAATCCTAAGTGATCACGTGATCCAAATCAACTAAACCATGTCCGATCATCACGTGAGATGGAGTAGTTTCATTGGTGAACATCACTATGTTGATCATATCTACTATATGATTCACGCTCGACCTTTCGGTCTCCGTGTTCCGAGGCCATATCTGTATATGCTTGGCTCGTCAAGTATAACCTGAGTATTCCGCGTGTGCAACTGTTTTGCACCCGTTGTATTTGAACGTAGAGCCTATCACACCCGATCATCACGTGGTGTCTCAGCACGAAGAACTTTCGCAACGGTGCATACTCAGGGAGAACACTTCTTGATAATTATTGAGAGATCATCTTAATGCTACCGTCAATCAAAGCAAGATAAGATGCATAAAAGATAAACATCACATGCAATCAATATAAGTGATATGATATGGCCATCATCATCTTGTGCTTGTGATCTCCATCTTCGAAGCACCGTCATGATCACCATCGTCACCGGCGCGACACCTTGATCCATCGTAGCATCGTTGTCGTCTCGCCAATCTTATGCTTCCACGACTATCGCTACC